>NW_015150493.1:2035411-2039421 GCF_000732505.1 Cyprinodon variegatus
CATCGAATGATAGTACATTAAAGGTATAGCGGTGGATTTTTGCAAATTTTTTAAAAGACCTGCCCTCTCCACCAAAAAAAAAAAAAAAATGCACATGCACAACCCTGAACCCAAGGGGGAACACCTATTAAACGCGTTCGAGCTTTGCAATTTTTCCAATATTTTAGACTGAAAATTGGAAATGGGGTTGAGCACGCAGGACGGCCCAACTTAAATATTTTACCAGAGTGATAAACAATAAGGAGGACCACTAACATTGATGATCCACCCGGAAAAATAAAATCCTCCACTATACCTTTAATATAAGATAAATCTGCTGCAACGTTTGGTTCCCTAAAATTTAACTCTGAATTTGCATTCCTGGTTCTTTTTCATATACCTTGAACATCACCTTGTTTTCCAGAGAAAAGAGCAGGTGTGTTAGCCTACAGCTTAAAAATGATATGGGGAGGAAAACTTACACAACACATTCGCTGACAGAACCTCCACTCCTAGAGCTATGTAGGGAAATTAGCTCCATTTTTGTTGCAAACAAAGGAACAAGATTTGTAAATGTAAATAGAAAAGAATCCAGAAATAAAATGTGGAAAATAAATAATACCACCCCCCCCACCCCCAAAAATTTTATAAGTTCAACCTTTATCTTTCATCAATTTATATTTTTTTTATTTGTTTTTCTTAGACTGAGTTTTTAAACATTTCATTCTCTCAGCCGAATACAAACGCTTGCTCTTGATGCACACATGGACCAATAAGGTGTTGTTGCTAACGTCCAGCAGACCAATAGAAATGCCTCATTGCTCCGCCCCCGAGAAATATAGAAAATTTCATCCATGAAGCACAATTTGCATATAAAGCAATTGATCAAATGTATAAAATGTTTGAAAATGAGAAAGTAAAGGAAAAAAATCAACAAACTTAAATTAGAAAACAAAATTATGAAATACAGAATATTGCAAAATAAAAAAAAAAAACTTTAAAAAGTTTGAAATTTTTTTTTTCAAATTCCACTCACTGATTTCCACTTGATTGACTGAGCTTGAGGTGTTTAGTAAATCAGAATGGACATCATGGTATGTGGTGTGTAAACTGGTAAAGAAGTTTACTGAAAGACATAAGGTGTTTTTATGAATTATTGCTTTATGTCTAACATGAATAATTTCCTCTCCTTGCAGATTTATATCAAATTTTGAAAACATGGCATCAATTTTTATTTACCTCACAGTTATTTCATATATCCTGATGTGCAACTATGACATCAGTTCCTTAAAACTTGTAGGTTTGTGATTAGAGAGTGAATGAAGGTGAAAAGTTGCAGAAGAGAGAATAGTTTTCCTTGAACCAGTATTAATGAACCCTTTATCTAAAAACTTCATATTCAGGGGTTGACATTAAGGATTTTTACTACTTGCCCTTCGTGCAAGTGACTTTCACATTTCATTTGCCCAGAAACAATTTTTACTTGCCCTGTATAAAGTTTGATAAATATAGTTCCTAATATTCATTTTTGTATATATATCAATGAAACATGTTTGTTTTTTTTATTGTTTTTTGTAATTCAGTATTTTTTAAGTTTACAGGTTCCTGGTGTGTATATGCATGCGTCAGATAATGAACTCAAGCCTACATTACCGTGTTAACATGCTTTTCAATGCTTCCTGCACATTCTTTTCAAACTAAACTTTGCTTTAAACTGTTGTGTGCTTGGAAAAATATAAATTGTAATGTTAAAAATCTAAAAAAAAAACTTAGGTTAAAAGCTTAAGATAAATCACAAGACAGAAGCCAATGTCACAAATGAATAACTTTTATTTTAGAGTCACGGTATGTTGATACAAGATAATACTATTAATATAATGTGACTTTTCTAGAGAATCATTATACATAGTTATTTTATACATGGTTTCCACAGTCTTACGTAATTTCAGAATTCCCTGACTTTTAACTGACTCAGGATTAGTTTTCCCTGACAAAATAAATGCAGCAACAAGACAATAAAAATAACATAACAGGTCACCAATTTGACATGTTTAGCTCTATAACATTTAAATGCACCTCTCCAATGTCTAACAGAAAAAAATGTAATGAACACTTTTTAATGTATGACCTGCATCACTGTACAGAAGACTGCCATATGATAGCCATATTTAAACTGTGCGCATGGCATACAATTATGCCAATTTTCCTAATCCCTGACCGATAATTGTTAATCTAGGGTTATCTGGGTGGTGGGTGAAATGAGTGCCTGCCATGTCAAAAAAAATTTGTCTGATTGGCGCCGGACAAAAATCACGCCATCTCGCGGAAAATCATGCGACTTTTTGAAATCATGCGAGAATGTGTAAAAAACAACAAAAATGGCGCCGGCAACACCTCTGTGCCGTTTTCAGTGATTGTCGGTGATTTTAAAGTAATTTTAAATGATAAATATTTTTTTTTTTGCGGTCAAATGAAATTTGTACTCTCCCGACAATAAAAACTACTTGCCCCGGGTGATCGGGCGATGGTTAACATCAAGCCCTGCTTAACTAAAGCAAAACAAGTCACTTCGAAATCTGGTAAATTTTTTACCCTCCTTATAATGTTTTGCTGACATTAGTGAGATGATGTAGACATAAATTTTGCATTATTCCTATTCCCATGCTCCTTGTCTCAACTTGTCCAGAGATTATCCCTCAGGGTGCAGCAGGAAATTGCTCCATCCTCTTAACGATTGTTTAACCTCCTTACCAACACAACAAATATTACACATGAACCCACACCATCAGTTAAGCATGTACAACAATCACAGTCTCAGCTCTTGACAGAAGACTTCATGTCAAGCCTATATTAAGAAAATAAATATATTCTTATGATATCGCTATCAATGTTGTTTGTGCACTGCAGCTTTGGGAGGTCTGATGATGAGCTGTTCAGTACAATTATTTTTCTTCCTGTTTACCCTGCTCTAAACAATCACCAACCAGCTGACTCTTTGTTCAGGTGTACAGTACAGAACTTGTCTTTGTGTGTCTTGCGCTGTTTATGTTTGTTATCTGGTTTCTATTTCAACAGACTAATTCAGAGGAAAAATGTTTTTTTTTCTGATAACCGAACAATGTTGGGGTCTATGGAAGAGACTTTGTTTTTGCTGGAGCCAAACTGCTTCACATGTGGAATGATAATAGTTGCTGGTGAAATATTTTATTTTTCTAGGGATCAACAGTAAAATAAACTAGTGTGATATTACTGTCAGATTGTGTTAGTTTTAAAGCCGGCTAAACAGTCCGAAGAATTTCAGTGGTAAAGAACCATAAAATATTATAAGGGTGCATTTTGATGTCGAGGTTATCAGAGGTTCAGACATAACCATGTTACCAGCAAGCACCATAATGCAATGAACTACTGCACCACTGTATGCAGTATTATAGATGTTTTAATATGACCTATTGGCTATTTCTTTGATAGCACTGCATCATGCCTTCTGCTCATATAAGCAATGTGATTACTTTTAGCTCCCTAAGGACTTAAACCTTTGCAGTGTGTTTTTAATTAAAATTATTACTAAAAAAGTTATAACTATGAATATATGTTTATTGAAATTATGGTTCTACTTATACTTAATAATGCATCTAACTTGCTGTTTGCATTAAATATTGTCGGTAACATTAGTTATAGGATTCTAGCTTGTTACTCCTGTGAATTACTTAAGTTTTCAGTGTTTAAGAAATAAAAGCAACATATAAAGCTCACCTCTCACTCAGAAATGAGCTGATACATAGGAAATGTTTGAACACAATGTGCATTAGTATACACACCTTAATATGTCCTGTTCTACCTCTTTGAGTGATAAGGTCAGCAGCTGTTCTGTCTTAACTGCAAATCTCTGCCAGGTTTGTGTTTCACTTTAGTTGATTAAAAAAAATTTGTCTGTACAAAATACATCTGTAGGATTAATCACTTTGATGCCATAAAACAAAGACTTAGATTTAGAAGGGGGTCAAAAATGTGGCTGGTATTTGTCTATACCT
>NW_015150493.1:2039778-2101489 GCF_000732505.1 Cyprinodon variegatus
GGATGGATGGATGGATGGATGGATGGATGGATGGATGGATGGATGGATGGATGGATGGATGGATGGATGGATGGATGGATGGAACTTACATCTCAAAATATATTTTTCTTAAAATTCCTTTTTTTATACTTATTCATACCTAAAATAATTTCAGTTAAACTTGAGACTTTTCTAAGTTCGGAAATCTAGTTTGAAAAAATGTTTCCTAAGAAAGATTATTTAGAGTTTGGAATGAAGCTGGGGGGATGTTTACCGATCTCCTCTTCCTGTATTTATTGTTTCAAATTTGCCAATCCAATTATCACCCAAATGTACTTACATTTGCAAAAACCAACACTTTTTATTTGGTCCCTTTTTGTAGTGTGCTTGTATTTTCGTTGGAGCGAAATGCGTGAGTTGAATTTATCCTCTTATATTCACAAATGAGAGAATAGTCTGAATGATGATCTTCTAAGGTAATGCACAACACATTTTGTCAAGACTGCATCAAGGGTACAAGTGTTTAATGTTGCTCAAGTGCACACTTGTAAGGCTCGCCCCGTCCAAGCAAAACAGTTGTGCCGGTTTTGATTTCAGACGTGTTGCAGCCTTTAATGGCTAAGTCAACATTAAGCCAGCAGCAGACTGTTATATCTGCAGAAAGCTCGGGGCTGCTGTCAAACAGATTTGTGGTCCGTTTATAGTTTAAACATGTTGAGTACGACTAAATGTGATTGTTGCAGTTTGTATGTAAAGGAAAATGTTTTAACTGTGTTTGGTAAAATAGAAACATATATTAAAGACTACTTCTCATCAACTAGATATACATTGTGTTAGAAACATTGTTTTTTCCCCAGGATTCTTCACCTACCTAATCAAATTTTGATTTAAAGAACAGAACAATCCAATGATAGTATATGGACTGATACTGTTACTTTAAGCAGGAACTCAAAAAAGTAGACAGCCATAGCTGCTGTTTAGGTAAATACATTTCTCCAGTAAGGAAGATACTTTCTTTTACCACTGATTTAGCTTTTTATGGATTTTTCTCTAAGGATAAAAATCAGCTGATGCTAAAAAACAATGATCACCTTCTGCAAACAATCTCCTGAATGTTCAGTTATGACCGTTACCCTGAACTGTTACTGCTTTACCTTCCTCTGTTTCTGAGTCAAATAACTGGGAGCATTTAACAGTACCTGTTGGTTTGTAATACAGTATTTTATTGTACATCCATCAGGTGAAGCATATGCTTAAAGTAACATTTAATGTTTAATGAAATCATGAGGCACAGAAAGAAAAATGAGTGCTGGAGACATGGCGATGCAATCACAATAAAAAGGGCAGAAAATATGCTAATCCATGCTTGTGAATTCAAAGTAGGAATGCTGCTCAGAGCTGGATCAGAAATTGCAACATCTCAGGGCTGCCAGAATTTTTTTCTTTTCTTTGACAGATTCTTACAACTATTACAGGAAATTTTGGCTGAAGACAAAGAATTTCAGAATCCTCATCTTATTCAGTTTCATATAATGGTTGTTATTTATTTTAATATCTGCAATGAGGCCCTTCGTCTGCAAAAAATTTGATTCTTCTCTTTTCTCATAAGATTCCCGTACAACTTGCATTGTTTTTATTCCAAATGATAGATTTCCACAATGTAACCAAACCAAAACAAATTCCTTTTAAATGTGAAAGTTTTTTTCTGATTCTACTGTTTGGTCCTCAAGTTTAAGCTCCCACAACATTCCTTCTGAATTCCTCATCACTGGATTGATCCACAAAATTTTCCATATTAAACTCAGCTGTAATAGAACAGAATAGAATAGAATAGAATAGAATAGAAATCATTTTTTTCTCTCACAATGGAGAAATTCTGGTGTTTATAACAGCAAAAATTATATAAAAAAATGGTCACACAAATATGGACCTTAGAAAAATGTATAAGAATAACATAATGGTGAAGAGTTAAAAGATAAACAATAAGATACTGTACTGTAAAGTGTTTTACCAATATAAAACTGTGAACCTAGAGAATAAATAACCAATATACATCTATGGAAATTATTACAGTAATGGATATTTGAAAGTAGCGGCAACATCAGAGATGTAAATGAAAGTAGCATGTTATTAAACTGACTAAGGTAGAAAAATCCGCATGAATGTAACAACTTATTAAGGTTGTTAGGGTCAGGTAAACCGGCATGTCAGGTTTATTTTGGGTGCTCATTGTGTGAGCCATTATTGAGCTTGCATTTTTAAATATTTTTCAGCATGAAAATTAGTAGAACTATTGTAATCTTAAATCCTAAAGACCAAACTGCAAATAAAACTCACAATATGAACTTGTTACATATTTTACTATCATTAGTTTTGTGCGTTCTTCATTTGAAAGAGAAAGAAAACATTTTTAGTTTGCAATACAGTATGACTCATGTGCCTAAGTTGTTAATGTTGCAAGTCAGAACTTGAAGCCTAGACATGCAACTTTCCACCAGAGGCTTAAGGTGTATTGCTATCCATGTCCCATCACTTGGACTGATTCCCACCCTTGAAGCTGTCATGCATTTTAATTAACAGTCTACCTTTGAAATGATAGATATCCCCAGGCTGTTGGAAACAGGTTTGAATGGGTAAAGCCTCTCCAGGAAACAATAAGGAGATATTTTTTTTCAAACTGTTTTTGGTGCCTGCACACTTTGCCTTTCTACCTGTCAGTATATCACAGAAGGTTAAAATGCTTTTTGCTCCAATGATTTTGAAGCAAATAATGTTATGTCTTAATCTACTTTACCTCCAGTAGAAGCACCATACTGTAAACCGTTTTTGTTCTATGTTCAGTTTCCTGTGTCAGGATGAGGTACGTCCTTGTTTCTATTTGTTTCCCCTTATAATGTACTACAAGCTTTGTGTTCCGTGTTGTTAAAATGTTGGTTTAGTTTAAGCACATGTTCTGACAAACACTTTCCTCACACAACATTAAAGGATCATCTGCATAGTTATTTTAGCTATACTCACTTCTATTATGGCCAGAGGGTAACGTTAAAATTACTACATTTTTTCCTTAGTTTTGTTCTTGAACTTTAAATAACCTGGGGAAGGATTTTGTTTATTTTTGATCAATTCAACACAAAGAGAAATGCATAATTGACATGTTTTAAGTAAGGGTAATGGCAGATATGTCCTATTAGGTGATCACAGAAAAAGATGTGTTAGCAGCAGCCATAACCTTGGATAAACCCAAACTCTCATATACAGTAGGAGAACACAGCAGTCGCCAAGCTCTCACCTTTAGGGGTAAATGTATTGACTTTTCCCTTCAAAGCTAAAAACTGTTTAAAAGTTTCTCATTTTGCTACTTTTCTTTGCTCCCAAATAGAGCACAGTTTATTTGCACCAGAGAGATATTAGCTGCTAGTGTTTATAAAACCAACATTGTTAAGTTCAAAGACTTCCAGAAAATCACCACTACAAACAAATACATTCATTCAAGTGCGTTTATGCACACCCTAATCAACAGTGGTATTTTTACCACGGTTTGAGAACCACAGAGGTTATGTTACACAAATTTACTCACATTGACTGACAATATTTAATACCTGTGACAAGTTTTGTTTGCCCTGTCATGTATTACCTTACCACAACCACTTAAAGCAGTTTTACCTCAGACACTAATATGCCATCAGTTATCACTGGCCAACTTTCTTTGTTTACAACAAACAAACAAACTGTACTCCTTAGTAATTGGACGTGTTGAAAGTTATGTTAATGCTCTTTGATTTGTGTTTACTTCACATTTTATGAATAACCCCATACTTTACAGACACGCTCAATAATAACTTTACAGATGTTAATTTGCCTGAGCCCGGTTAAAAAAACCCCAGCAAAAAACATTTTTAACTGTAAGATTTCTACTGCATAACGCCAACTCAGAACCTTTAATATGTGGTGTTTATGGCACAGAAAGGGCCATGAAAAGGTCCTCTGGTTCTAATATGTTTCTAACAAAGAACCTATTATTGATAGTTGGACTGCATACTGTTTATGAACCATGTAGATGCATAAAAGGAGAAACACACAAAGTTATGCTCATAAAATGTACATTCATGCTAAAAACTTGTGAGAAAAGACAAAAAACAGAACGCAAGTAGAAGACTGAGGAATAAATGTGGTAGATTGTTCCATTATATAAAAAAAAAATCGAACTGTATTTCTGGATTTAATTTGTTTTGCGTGTCTGTTTGAAAACCAGGTCTGTGTGATGGGAGCACAGGGTCACAGCTGGTGGTGTTTATAATGTTTGTCAAGGGCAGCACTGCGGTCTGTAAAGAGTGAAAGACAGACCGGAGACACACAGAAAGACAGGTAAATACATCCACAGAATATTCATTAGCATGTCACACAGTTTTAAAGGCTAGGTGGGAATTAGGCTTAAGTTGCCGCCCCTAATGGAGGCACATAATGATTTGGCCACAAATACATATTTCTACATAGCCCCTTTACCATTACAACAAAAAAGCTTTGGGCTCTTGAAAGCCCGGATAGTGTTTCCATAAACATTTACCCGGGTAAATTTGCTTTCCTGGGGCTTTACGTTCCTGGGACCTTGGTTCCTCTAAGCCCCTTTCCACTGAATGCACTAGGATTTAAAGCCCTAGAATTTGTTTTACCCAGGTAATAAGAACCCCTAGTAATGCATAAGTGGGCTTTCCTGTTACTCTGGGAGCTCCGTGACAATCAGCCTGAGAGAGATTGCACTACATCTTTAGTCCAGCTAATGGCAGTAATAACAAAATACATCTGGTCAGAGTTGCTTTTTAAGTGTATTATATGTTTAACATAACCACTAAAAACTAATTTACACAGTTATTTTCTTTTAATGAGATAAATATTAGATATCTACAGAACTAACAGAAAATGTATTTAGTCAAAATGTTACCTATTTAAGTGCATGTCCACATAAGCATATATTTATGTCAAGTAGAATCTCTGGGCAGTGGATTTGACAATGGGAAGAACCCTAAAAGCCAACAGACAGACAGCATCCAACTCATGAACTCTCTTGAAGCCCTGTCAACATAGAAACTGTACTCAGAAGCTGTCAAATTCTATAGTTGGATGACTCAGGAATGGCCTCAGAAATATATCTAGAGTCAATGGCTCTCTGTAGTGGAGCTGGGTTATTCTTTAAGAGTATTCTTTGGAAGTCGTGAACAAAATTTAAGACTTTTTAGCACTAAAAACTTTAAGTAAATGTGGTTTAAAACAAGGAACTTATTTGTTGAAAGGAACCTCATGCCCATTGTTGAATAAAAAACAATGACATTACTGGTGAAGATTCTCAGTCATCCAGGTCATAGTCATTCCAAAAAAGTTAAAAAACAATCCACTGGACTTGGTTTCCAAGTTTGAAGGCATTTTACTTCCTATACATAAGGTTTTTTCAGTTCAAAATCTCAATACCATTTCTGCCATTTTGAATTGAAAAAGCTTACTGGATGGGCAGCGAAATGTCTTCAAACTCGAAACAAAGTAGAGTGGATTGTTTTTTTTTTAAAAACTTTTTTGGAATAACAATGACATTGTAGGTTAGTTACTCTTCCAGTTTGTAATGTATTTCAGTTTTATCTGTTAAAGGCCCAGATTTTGAGATAGGTAGCATGAGGCTAAAGCTACCTAAATAGCATTAACAGTTTTGCCAAAACTATCTATGGCTTAAACAACTTTGTTTTTTTTCCTAAGCAAATTTTAGCACTATCTTGACAATTCATATGTATCTTAATGCACAGTGGTCATCCTTTACTCTAAGTTTTTGGTCCTTTAAATGGCTTTTTGTACTAGCAGACTGTGCTAGAGAGAAAGCACAGAGATTGGACCGTAACTGGCTGAAGAAACAGACACGAAGGTCAGATTCATGGGGAAGAGAAATGTATTCTCTTTTCCCCCCACAAACAAACCAGTACAGAATGTCCCTGGCTGATGGCCAGTGGCTGTATGAAGAGACCATCTCCCTCTCTATCTCTCCGTGTCTGACTCTCTGTGTACATCTCACCGCCCTCCTCCCTACTCCCTTGGATCCAAAAGATGAATGGCTGAGAGAGAAATGAAGGAAATGAGCAATAGCCAGATATTTTTCAGCTCCAGCAACCTCATTCAGACCAAAGTAAAAATGCCACTTTTGCAAGGCAGCAAATGACTGTATGCATGAAGTTCTCCATTAATCCTTATTTCAGGTAGAGGATGTTCTCACCCCTGGCTTAACCGTCCCTCTTTTTTTCCCCTTTGTTGTCTTTTTGTATCCAACCTCTCTGCCCTACCTCTTGTACTCTCTTTTGCTGTTTATTTGTGCAGGTCTATGACTAATTACATGGCTGCTTTTACTCAGGACTGGCTGTAATGTTTAAGTGCTAAAAGTCAACAATATAGATCTTTATTCCTCTGACTGTGTGTTTGCATCCTGCACTTGGTAGGTATATACACAAATGGATTCTTCCAACTTACTGCCACTGGAACTAAACCTGAGGCATTCAAAGACACACAGACATACATGACATGGCAACGCTCACTGATTGATGGTCCCGTCAATATGGCTGTGTGAAATGGGGGGGCTAGCCAGGTCATTGCCTTCTGACATCCATCTATCAACATCTCTCACTGGGTGACTGTTCTCGTTGCGAAGTTAAACACACACTCTACTGTTAATGTGTGTGTGAATGTGTGTCTGTTTGAAGTAATCACTAAAACCTGTCATGATCTGAAAAGACAAAAGAGATTCAGAAAAGTAACAAACATTCTCTTCAGGATGTGTTTAAGAAGATAAATTATGTTTACAGCATAGAGGTGTTCATCTAACCCATTGGTAAGGTTATTGAGAAAATCTGATCGGTTTCTCTTATCCGCCATCCTTCATTTTTTTTTCATATCCTATTTTTTTTTCTTCAGTTAGCATGAAGAATCCTTTCTGGTACTGTATACTGCACCACCCATTAAAGACCCTGGCTGTAGGTTGCAACTAAGATAGCTCAAAGGACGCATATAATCCTTTCAAAGCCAGTGTAATGCATTTTATGCCACATCTCCCCCCCTATAGGAGGAAGTGGAAATTTGTTAATAGTGACTGCTCAGTCCAGTTAAGGTAACTGCTTAATGGAATTACGACAATCATGCACATTCTTGCAATGATCTTCCCTGATAATCTGATAATCCTTCCATGTGTAGTTTATGCTAAGCGTGATCAGGTTTACCTAGCAGAACGTCGGGACCCCTCTGATCATGAATTGGCAAAATCCAACATGTTAGATTGTCTTGGCCCAATATGCTACCATATGTGGTGTCCCCTGAGTAGAACAGAGCAAGCTAAATTCCATAACATCCTAGACTATTGTCTCTTTATTATGAGCAGTCCCAGTGAGCAGTCCAGCTCCATTATGATCAAAAAAGAGTCTTGCGTGAGTCTAATTTCTTAAACCAGTACCAGAAATGAGGCAGAAATGTATACCAACCAGTCTATATGTATTTTGTGGACTTGGAGAAGGCATTCAGCCATGTCCCTCATGGTACACTGTTGAAGCCGTGCCATGATTATGGAATCAAGCTAAGGGACACCTTGGGATACACTCAGAGGAGCTGGAGAATGGGAGAGGGAAGTCTCTCTTACAGTATTTGAATATATTGTAATGTTCTTTTTGAATAACTTTATCCAAGTTTCTAATAAAGATCCTGGATAAGCTGAAGACAAAGAGTACAAGAGACAGTTGTACAAGAGTACATCCAGACCTCTGAGAAACACAGCTCAGCCTGACCCCTAATCACATGACAGATGCTCATTTTCATAAGTGCTTCTGGTCACAAAGTGTTTAATTTTTGTATCTTCATTAGAAACCTATCCTAACAACAGAGAAACAAGCTCATTGTGTCATGATCACAAACCAGTGCACATTGCAGTCCCAGATGAACAGAGTTAACCAAACATAACACTAAAGGGCCTTTTCTTTCTCTGACAAACCCAAAAGCACACTCGCATTGGCCTGCATACAATAAATCAATGGAAACAAACTGTTGGGTTTTACATTGATTTAAACAAAGACAGTATAAGAACAAAATTCAGTTCAAATATAGTCTTTTACATTTTTACATGTCTTTTCTCTTCTTGTGTATTTTTCAGATTGAAATGATACCATTACTCTTTTTGTGTTGCCTGCCTGCATTTTTTTAATTCTTATTTATCCCTGTGCCTATACCCATGAAACAATATTTTTATTTCTTAGTCATAGCTGAATGTTGCCACAAAATAGTACCAAATTGAAATTATATACACAATCTTCAGAGGTTTGGATAGATTAACCATGTGACAGCAAAGTGTCCTTAGCTAAATTGTTTGTGTGTAGTGTGATTCCCTTGTTGTTTGACTAGAGAGAACACACTATAAAAAAACAAAACAGTTGTGCTCCTTATTTTATTGTCATGGGGCAGTTGGAGCTTTGTCCACTGTGATGCTTCCTTTTCTTGGAGTATAATCAACCTGCAAATTAATCCACAAATGGTGACTCGAGCAACAGTAAACTTAAATTTTTATAGACCCAGTGTGGTCACAATTCATCTTCTATCATTTTAATACTTTGTAACTTTTATCATTTTAGATCCCAAATAAATACTTTGTTCCATTTATTTGATAGTTTATTAACTATATTAACCTTTTTAATGCAATGACAAAGCAGATGGCAAATACCTATATAGCAGTTTAAAAAGTCTGAGGACCCTAAAGCGTTTTACACTTCAGTCATTTACACAATCATGCATAAATTCACATACTGAAGGCGACAAGCTACATCGTAGCCACAGCTGCCCCGGAGCACATTACCAGAAGCTAGGTTGCCATACAATCGGCCCTCTAACCGCCAACAGCCAACAAACTGGGTGAGGTGTCTTTCCCAAGAACACAACAACAGAGATATTTACATTATGCACTTAATAGAGGTGCTTTGGTACTTTAACTCTTTGACTTCAGTCGGAAAACCTACAATCTGTTGATCTGGCCCAAGTACAAACATTTAAATACCTTGAATATCTGTTACTGTCAGATAATGTTTATGTTTATCCCCATAAAAAAATTGGTCACCTTTGGAGTAGTTAAAGCTAATTTTACACTGACAACCAAACTCGCCCTTGTTTTCTGGATAGCCTTTCCTTTATCTTGCAAAACTGACAAGCTGAATAGTAAATGTAGATTCTCACCAACAATATGTGAATACATGTGTTATTGGTGAAGGACCATATGTAGTGTATAGCACTTGGGGGTCCTTAGACTTGGTAAAGCGCTATATAAATACAAGTCCTTTACCATTTTGCTTATAGCCTTACATCTAAAAACTGCTTGGTGTGGACCTGTCTCCTTACCTATATATTCTATATGTCATTGCTATATTTTCAAAATGAGAGTGTTAAGAAAGAAAAAAAAAACTGCTGGCAAGAGTTTAGCTGTTCAAAACTTTTTCACAGAACCTCGTTAAAAGGAAAAATACAAACATACGTACGGTATCCCTTTCTTTCTACTGTTTGATAGCTAAAGGTGTCTTCTGACTTTTCTTGTAATACTAAAGGACAGTCAAATGAAATTCTGTTTAAGACAACCCAAAAGCCTTGTTAAAAAGAGATTGATGTTCAGCATTATGCATATTGAAATAACTTCACAGAAACAACCTTATATTGTTTGTTTCTTTTTTACATTTGAGTGTTAATATTTTAGAGCATTATTAAGAAGTTAAATTGGCTGTAACGTACAGGATTTTGGACCCAGGAAACAGCTCAGAACGGTAAGTAGAATGCAACAGTTTTTATTTATAATGAAAGGCGCAGGGGGCGTACAGGCGGCTCTCAGTCAGGAAATCCCCTGTGGCGGAGACAACAGGTTAGTGATCAGCAATAAGAGAGCTAGAGAGGAACTGAGGCTGGATCACTAACCTGTTACTGGGTCGCAGGGTGGGCGATTAGCACCGCTTAGGGTCCGGGGCAGGAGTCCGTTCGATGAAGGGGCTTGTGGAAACGGTGGCCGTTGAGCGGCAGATGGTTAGCTGAGGGCTGAGGCCGATGAGCTCCAGAGACAGTTTGGTTGTGGATTCAGAGACGGGGTCCAAGCGAAGGTACAGAGGGGCAATCCAGAAGAGAGGTCCAGGTCCGTTCGAGGGTCCGTTTACTGGTTTGGATTCAGAGCAGGCAGTCAGGATCAGATAAGGGGTCAGGCAGGCTCGGAGAGAAAAAAGGCAAAAACAGGTCAGGTAACAGGTAGGCAGGCAAAAAAGTAGAAAAGCTGGAAGGTACTCAAAAGATGGTTTGAGACGATCTGGCACTGGGAACAGATCCAAATGAGCTATATATAGAGGTGGGACCAATTAGAGATAATTGCAGGCAGGGTGGAGTGAGCAGGTGTGAGGAGTTGGAGATTAAGCCAGCACCAGTGCCGAGATCGTCACATTGGCTCAATAATTCTGCTTGAACAGTGAGCAAAACATAGCATTCCTTCAGAGATGTCAGCCTACTGAAAGGCATGTCTGCTATATACATTCAGTACTTGGCTGGTGGGAATGTGTATATGTGTGAGGCGGGTTTTTGAAACTCCCACACCAACCATACCTCATGAACGTCCCCAGACTCTTTCAAAGTCTTCACAATCATCTTTTCTTCCACCAAACCTTTATTAACTGTGTATGCTTTGATATACCACTCTGAACAACTACCTTTTACAGTTATTTTTAGGTGATTTACTCTCCTTGTGGGGTAAGTAAATGACTGTCCAATGAACAACTGTCAAGTCGTGCGACCCATGATTGTCCAGACCAGGCTTTGTTAATGACGGTCCTGGAGGTTTGGTAGAAACCACCTTATAACTATATTTAAAGAGGCTCCTCTATCAGTACTTTGTAAGATGTTTCAACCATTTATTGTTTAACAATTCTTTAAAATTAAGTAAATGTTTGAAATATGTTATTATCTATAACTATTCTATTCTGTATATTTTAATTTCCCCCTATTGTAATTTATCTTACAAAATGTGAGTGCTTATAAAGTAAGCTATGCAGGTGTGCCTCTCTTAACACAAACATTTCAAATACTGTGACATAGAAATAAGTCACGTGTGGAGAAAAACAGAAAATGAAAGAAACAGTGGCTGAACTGCTCAACAATGAGAAAAAAAAAATCAGTCTAGGAATCTCTCTGCTTGGAAGAGCCTTTGAGCATCACTTCCACAGAACACTAAGGGTTGTTCAGCTACTGCAGGCATGATCTTTCCATCTTTCACCATCCACACAATCACACGTATGCTCCAGCTCCCTAAGCACTTGTTGTTCCCCAAATTCAGCTGACTAGACATATAAAGCGTGGGAAAACTCCGAGAGTCAGGGACAAGAGGACTTGGAGAGTCATTATCACCTCAACATCTGTTTGGTTCAGTCAAGGCAAAAAAGAAAAAAAATCTCTCAGTGCTAATACCTGGTGAAGAACTTCATGCTCTGTTGTAGGGACAGCAGAGAAAAACAGGTGATGATGTGTCAACACTAGGGGGCAGGCTAATACAAAGCATGAGGATGGCATGCTTTAGGGAAACTTCAGGGCAAATTAGGGAGGAGAGGAATTTTATACATGTGGAGAGCTTTTTACTTTTTTAACCTTGTAGCTAAGCTTTCCCTTGTTTTGCTCACTGATAAGAACTTTGTAACTCTAGTACTGAAAAAAAGCATTTAAGTAGGAGACAAATTATAGATGATATGTTTTTGGACAAATCATAATAATTACCTTACAACCTGGCATTAAGATATAGAGAATAACTGCTTTATCCTGATTCTGCCTTCTCTGCTTTCTGCTCAACATTCTCCACTCAGTGTCTCTTCACGGTTACATAAACAGCATCTGAGTTGGCCAGCCACATCCTCCGCATTGGATTCCATTAAATCTGCTCATAATGGCTGTGGTGTGGCTGTTCTGCTTTGGGTTGGAGGTCCCTCTCTCTCTCTCCCTCTCCTTCTCTGTTTCTCTTTTCTCTGAGTTGGTGAGACTGCACTGAAGGGTCTGCTTAGCAGGGAAGCCGGCTTTCCTTCATGTGGCTGCATAGGAATGAGAGCCGCCACCACAGCAGAAGGACCTTCTTGAGCGGGCTGTAATATGAGTCAGAAAAACAACACTAGGCACCTCCAGCCATGCCCAGTTATTGTGTGTGTTCTCTGAGTTTGTACTTGTGTGTTTTTATATACATTCTTTCCCTGTTCCAGCTAGTGTTGAATATCTCTGCATGTTATGCCAGTATTAGCTAAAATTTTTGCTCAATCTTCTTATAAGGTTTAATTGTGTATGTTTGTGTATTTTTTTATACACATTATAGCCCCCGTTCCACCTTTCTATGCAGTCTACCATTTAATGTAGTTAAATCTACTAGCTTTTACATTCTACAAGCTTTAAATACATAAAGACTGAACATTTTGCACCAGTCTCCATAAGATAATTTTTGTAAAAGAGATCAAGCTAATTTGCATTGGATAGAGAGGGCCTGTGAACTGTGTCAGCAACAGTTACATTTTAGAAAAGGGCTTTGAGTGGTCCATTCTAATATATCAATGTGCTGGTGATCTACAAGTCTGCAAAATATATAGGATCATTGTCTGCTGGAAGGTGAACTTTCACCCCAGGCCTTAGTCTTGTGTATTCTTTTATCCTAGGATAGCTCTGTAAAAGCATCCCAACAACATGATAACAAATAGCACCATGTTTTACCTTGGAGATGGCCTGTTCAGGGAGGAAGGGATTGGCTTTTTTGTGTTGTTAAAGTGGTTTATTTATTTATTTATTTATTTATTTATTTTTTTTTTTTTGCTAAAGTGGTTTAATTGAAAATGCATACCACATGTTTCAGATTTTTATTTGTAACACAAATATGTTCATAAATCAATTTTCACTACATTCATCTAACAAGAAAGCAAGTGTCTATTGTTTTGTTAATCAATTCCATATGAAATACACCATATATTTTGGGAAGGTAACAAAATGTAAAAAATAATATATAAAGTACTGTTTAGGTTGAAATAATTGTGAAGCAGTTACATTTATTTGCTCTAAAGTGATGATATTTCACAACTACATTTCCTGATTGGTTGGGAGGGGAAGATCTATATATTTAGTGTTATGAAATGACAAAGGAAAAATTTCTTCCCATAAAACTGTTAAAGCCAACGGTGAGAAAATATGATGAGCAGAAGGTGTCAGGTGGAGGTGTGTTATGTAAATCCTTTGATTAATGAAAACAACATTCCATGCTGTCGGCGTGCTCACTAGCATGACATAAAGTTACCTCTCTGCTTCTTCCTCTGTGACATTCAGGAAAGGCTTTAAACTGATAAGTAAAAAAGTAAAAACAAAACGACTATTTATGGTTTTGAAGCTTTCCTGTAACTCTTTTACTGAAATAATCAGGCTGTTAATTTTTGTGATATAAATGCCTTCATATGCAGGAACAGGGACTGTAGAGATAAAATTTCTACACTAGTTCAGTAACTGGTGGTTGTTTATCTCTTTTTTTTCCAACTTGACTCCACATTTAGAGGACAAACTAACTGCACCCTTGCTTATTCCAGAGGTCTTCAAAGAGTCTTCTAGATAAGCAGCATTTTGTTAACTTAATTCTGATCACCCCTATAAATGCAGGGGTTGTCAATCCGTCCGTACGTCCGTCCGTCCGTCCATCCATCCATCCATCCATCCATCCATCCATCCATCCATCCATCCATCCATCCATCCATCCATCCATCCATCCATGAGAACATTAAAAACATGGAACTCTAGTTTTTAAAACCCCAAATGGATGTATTTATTTTGAATCTTGTTGCATCTCACCAGATTCTGTTAATTTCTTCTGTCATTTATGCACAGCACATCAACGAAACGTTTCAAATTGACAGAAAGCGTATTGCCTCAACGCCTGTGTCTGAGAAAGCATAGGTTTTACTGTGATGCAAAAAACGGGTATGTAACTGACTCCCTGTAACCTCTGTGTTCCCCCACTCCCTGAGTTGTTTTGAAACTGTAGCTCCTGTTCTATAGTCATAAACTTAGACTTTAAAGCACACTGGTAATAATTAATTTACTGGGATATGGTTGAGGGCCTGAAAAAAAAAGGGAGGATACTTTTAACGACTTTGCAATTTTTCAGGCATGTAACTGGAGGAGTCTGCATGGTATGCCAGCCCAATGTTTCTTTTTTTTTTTTTTTTTTTTGCAAAGGCAAATTCAATTCTTGTAGACATGCAACCTGTCAACTATATCACTTTTTATACACTGTTGATGTTTCCATTGAATTTGGAAAGAGGACCAGCAGCCAATGCTAATATGGAGAAAACACCTTTGCGATTGGGTTAGGCCTCATTTGAATTGGAACTATTCTGGTTCCAGTTCCCCATTTCTATTCCTGTTCCTATGAGTTCTTGATTCCAACTCTTTTAAGATGAAATAACATAAAAGTTTACATTTTATAAATTAGATGGCTTACCAAATCTGTCTGGATGAAAATGTCTGAACTTCTCAATGAAATTGAAAAACTGGATATATATACATGTCAAAACTATGAAATGCAACATCATATTATGAGAAAGCTCTTTTCTCACATGGAGTTTTGTTTTTGAAAACATATTTAAAACACATTTATATATATACAGTTTCTAATGCTTCTGGTACTGATGTAGTATAGTACAAATGTATTATTTCCTTTAGCTGATTGTGACTGCATTGCTTTGCTATGTTCAGTGTCTGAGCTGGAGAAAAGGGCAACAGAGCAGGAAGGCATTCTGACAGAGATCTCAACTACATGTGGAAGTACTTTTGTAGACAAGTGATATGATGTTATACTCTGTTATATCTTTCAGTCAATTGGTTTTATTATATGAAACAGATCCAAAGTTAATTCAAATAAACAGTCTATGAAGTTACACTTATAGGTTTGGCAGATCGAGATTTAAGTGCATTTTCAGAAGGTGCACTATGAATGAAGAATGGGAACAGATTGCCTTGGGGAACCTATGTTAAAACACCTTCAAGGACAAGTTAGTTGGAGCTTAATAATGTCAGCCTGCACCATTTTTTGCATAATATAATCCCTTTGCCAGTGACATTAAGCAACTGTAAATTTCTTTATTTAAGTATTTTTTATTTATTTAATTTAGCCACATGTTTAAATGCTGCAAGCTTCTAGTTCCAGTCAGCAAACTGGGCATCAAAACAAGGAATAAAACAATTCTAAATGAACAAGGATTATTATTTTTAAGTCAATCTGCCATAGTGGGTCGCTGAAGTACAGTTTTCATGGCTTCCAAGATGTAGGATCTGTTCCAATATTAAATCTTTTTCTACAGTGGGACAATTAGTTTGGGAAGTCCCTCAAATCGCCTGCTGCTGTATCCTATCAATCTCAAGACATTCCAAAGTCTGCTTCCTTTCTTTATCCCCATCACCATGCCTGTGTGTTTGGAGAAGCAGGGACAAGCTGTGTATGATTAAATACACCTGGTCAGGACCGGCTCCACCCTCTACCCCCAGCACACAATTACTGCCATCAATACAAAGGTAATAGTAGCAGCTTGGGCTGTGGGTGTGCCCACGCATGTTCCCAGGGAGTAGCTTTCAGCAAATGGTGTGAAGGAATCCAACTCCAGTGGCAGTGACCCCTCAGATTCGCTCCCCATTTCTTACCTCCATTCTCTCCACCCTCTTCATCATATCAGCCTTACACCTCTTGTCCAGAAAGACAGCTGCAAAAGACATTGTGTGTGACTGTGTTTGACAGAGAGCAAATGAGAGAAGGGTAAAAAGAAAGCAGGAAGATAAAGAGTAAAAGCAAAAAAATGTGATAAATGGAGAAAGGAGAAATTGGACACAGTGGAAGCCAAGTGGACAACCTGAAAATGCAAAGCATTTGGATCTACTCTAAAAACAACCCGTGTGTAGCCTTCTTTACCATATGTCTACCAGATTTACATCACTTGAATGTGTCTGAGGAGTGAAGAGAACAGGATGGGGGATTCTTTTGTGTTCATTCATAAAGAAAGGTCTTTTAAACCATCTGACTGGTCGTTTACTTCCTGGACATTGAGCAGCTCGGGTGGCTTTAGCCCTGATATTGTCCTTTATGGTTGTTTCACCACAGAATAAGAGGCCATTTTAACCACAGATTTAAAATCGCCTATTCATCATAGATGAACTACATTTCTAAGAATGAAACAGAACTGTCTTAGTGTTTGAAGTATTCAGGTCATATAGAGCTGTCTGTCTAAACCACACTGAAAGCCTTCTTCTTTTGTCATGTGTCATAGGCATGAATGTCAAACATCTGGGGTCCAATTGTATTGAAACCAAAAGTTGTTACATGCGATGCTTGAAGTGGGTTAAAATATGTACTGGGTGCCTTTAATGAAACCCAGTCAGAGGCAGCATAGAGCAGACTATGACTTAGCAGCCATTGGAACGTTCCAGTTTCCAGTATTTCCAGTATTGGTTGATGATTAGCAATTATTCACCACAAATATATTTTCGTAATTTATATAAATCAGCCATAACATAATTTGTGGCCTCAATACATGACCCATCTAAAAGTATAATAAAGAGACACAGTTTTAGCCAAATATTGGAGAAAGTCCAGACTCACTAAGAACTGTGACACAACCCCTTAGATGAGAGCTGTTTGAGGCTACAAAGCAGATGTGAACTTCAGTACTGTTAGCTGTTCATAACTTGTCTGTCCTCTATCAGTTTTTTTTCCTACTGCATAGCCAGTGTGTTGCAACTTGGTCAGTTCTCATGCAAGCAAGGGATAGCTGATACCCTGCTGATAAATCTTCATGAGTGACTTCTCAAAAATGCATGCTGCTCTACATTTAGCTTTGACTTGGTGAGGTGGATTCGACTTGATGAGAAACATTGTTGTATTTCAATATCACAATATATCATGTCCCTGATCTTGTTACCTTGCTACCGGTTAGACATGTGCTTAAAAATGGACAGCTTTAGGTTCCACTATGATTTGCAGATGATTGCAATGGTAATCTGTTGATACAATAAATAAAGAGTTTTGCAGATGGTTGGCTCTTGGTTCTCTTCATGAGTATAGAAAAAAACGAAGAAATCGATGAGTTGTTAAGAGCAGCATCTGCTGTGGTGTGTTCATCGTGTAATTCTGGGATGAGGAGATCTGGGCAAGTGGTATATCAGTGCAGCTGTCACCTTTGGTCAGAAGTTTTAGTTAAGGTTTGACAGAACTTTTGTAAAGGCGAGAATAAACTTAAAGTTTAATATGTTTGGTCTCCATGTGAGGCTAAGCTAACAGCTAAGAAAATAGTCTTCCTTCCTTTCTGGATAACACAAGGTAGTTTCAGTATCTACTTAAGACCATGCTGACAGGCTTTAGATGGAAGTGTTTTTTATATGTCTCAATGGTTTGAGGTCTTGCTTGTTAAATTATATCCCTTGGTTGTCTTGTGAGTATTTTGGGATTTTCAGGGTCAGACTAAATGAAGCTTTAGGAGACATGGAGATATGACAATACCTGCTTAAACTGGTGGCATCACAACTTGTTGATGGAAATGTGAAAAAAAATGGATTAACAATTTGTTATTGTTTTTAAACCATTTCTCGTTTCTGCAACCACAAACTGCCAATTGTTATTTTAAGCCATCCTACATCTCTCACCTAAAGTATTGCTTTTTTAAGTCCTAATTATTTTTTTTTTCAAGTTTCAAATCATTTGAGAAATGTGTAATATATACTGCATTTTACACTTTACACTTTTACACTTTGCAAAATTGTAAAAAAAAAAAGTTATTTATTAACCCAGCCATTATGATGTTACGATGTGGTCCTACATACAATCGTATTAGTCATCACTCCATATCGCTGATCATGATGTCATAGCAGACACCTACCCCCCATTACAATGAATCAAAACCCACTCTTCTCAGCTCAGCTGCAAACTGCAGCAAATATGCAGCCATCATAATGAATAATAGCAGTTACACAGCCTTCGCAGGGCAGTGGTGCACGCCATGGCAAGTGAACAGAAACATTTCACATTATTCTGCTTTTGCCATAGCCTACAGTTTAGAATAATTCGTTAAAGACAGATCACAATTTACATTTAGAGCTTTCTATATCAATACATTTAGGAATATATGTGTGTATTAGCAATTGCATACATTAGATCAATTAGTGGCCTGTATGTATTAACTAAGGTAATCAACACATAACAGTTAACTATTAAATGCACCAAAATAGGCATCAATTATAGCTTCTCTGCACTTAGTATCCATTGTAAAATATATTACTGAAAATATCTAAATAAAAAAAAACAAAAATTGAAACAGTTTTAATTCTTTTAAAATGCATAGACTAAGTGGTTTAGGTTTGGCTTCCGCGTCTATCACTGGCTTTTTATTTTACAATCTTGGATATGGTCCTTTGTGCACCCATTCTCTTCGCACTGTATTGGATTGGGCACACTGTGAATTCAATGGAAAATTAGGAGGGCAAATAGGTTTATAGCACAGTGCAGAAGAGTCTATCAGAGCTGTACAAAGTGGAAATTTGGTGTAAGGGTAATTTGTGACCGATTAACCTGACATACTAGAGTGGAAGAAATCTCAATAAAGGCAGGGAGTTCCAACCCTCTGCTGGTGGATTTCAGAAAATCAACAGGGCTAAACACTGTTGCATCCTGCAGCAGTCGTAACATTCCTTTGGTGTTGTACAGTTAGAAGCCTAGTTTTCATGATGATTCATTCGAGGTAAGCCCGTTACCTTATCTACTCAGCTGCTTTCACTTTGCTTAGCTTATTCTATCAAACTCTCCTGAAGAAAAAACAGACATCATTGACATTGTTCATGCACATGTACATTCATGTCAATGAATTTCCACTTAGCCGCAATAGTGTCCCAGAATATTTTTGGAGCGTTAATCATTGTGTGAGCCTTTGTGCGGTGGAAGGCAGGACTCTGGATATGGCTCCTTAATTAAAATGTTAACCAGGCCAAACAGACAATGAATGCACTGTTTGATTCTGCTGTCCTCCTCATGCTGGACGATTTCTCTTTCTGTTTCCTCTCCACCTCTTTCTCTCTCAGTTTCTCTTCTATTACTCATGCCCCCCTTATCTCTCTATGTTCTGAAACTTATATTGGCTTTAACTGTTGCTAAAAACCACAAACCCACACGTACTCCTTTTTTAAATCGTAGTTTCACCTTCCATCTCTTTTGCTCCTTTGTATCACTCTTCTTTCTGCACTAAAGTTTTTTTGTTAGACATCTTTAGTTTCAGCATGAACACATTTCAACTCTTTCTGAACCACACAAGTCGTAAATCCAATTATGCTCAGGCACGCTGCAACTGAATTACCTTTACATAACTGTGGGCGTAAGTGCCCATATGTGTGGATGCAGAAAATAGATTTTGCTGTTATCATTGGTGCAGAAGTGGCAAAAAACACAAGACTCCATTTTTTATGGCCGTAATTTAATGGGTTTAAATGAGTTTTAGTGGATGTAACATGAACGGTGATTTTATTTTCATGAAAGTGTGGCTGTCCATCAATCTGGGAAGGATTATGTGGCTTTTGTCACACAGTTCCCTATTAAAATGTAGAAAAAAAGAAACGGCCAACAGTGTTTTAAGTAGCAGATAACCGGGAAAATGTATACAAAAATCAGATCATGCCTCAGACTCTAAACAAGTGTTTGTTAAGTTAAATGACAGAGAATTCAGAAAATGATGACTTAAGTGACTTAAACTATAAACTACAAATTATACAATAGTCACTCCAAACTTTTATGAATAAAGCTTAATGCTAATTTAATCTTTAAAATATTTTATGAGTCATGCATCAGCTTCAAGTAATTCATTAGTCAGAAGCATGAATTGAAAGCTAACTTTATTGCCAGTTACTATATGGTCCCCCCTATAAATGTAATTGAAAATAATTGAATTCAGTTAATTCCATTTCAATTCTATTTAATCAAATATAGTATTCTAATACTAAGTTTGAGATAATCTATTAGTGCCCTTGCCCTAAATGGGTCAACCAGATTTGCCTTGAGGAACACATTGTATGCATTAAACAAAAATTATGACTCATATTTTGTTTAAAACAAACTCATATAAAGTCGTATAATCATGTTAGTCATAATATCCAGAACTGAGATGGGTTGTATCAGTTCAATTTCATTTTTAGAGGCATGGTTTTTGGTTCACCTTTCCCTGAGGATCAGCACTTATTCTTGGCAGACTGGGGGGGTCAGGGGTATCCTGGGGAGTAAAGACTGTGAAAAGGGGCAGGGATAGGAAAGTCACTCTAGGGAGTAGGTTTCTCCTTGTACAGGCGTAACAAGGATCAAAGCACCGCTGACACCCATGGAACCCGTGGGCCATGTATTGCATGGACCGAAACCCTCCTGTGACACAATGATCTCCAAACTCCCAGTCATCAAAGCCATGGAATGTACCAGAAAAACAGGTGTGAAAATCTGGGCATGAGCATATGAGCCTCTGTGTGTGTAGAGCAGCATATCTTTTAGCGCTGCAGCTGGACGCTTATCATCATGCTGGTAATGGAAATGAGGAGACACTTCCTCTTTTCTAATCATTGTTTCCTCTTAGAGAGCCCACTTTTATCATTTAACTTCTGCTGCAAAAGCATTTTGGTTGAAAGGCTGTATATATATGTCCCTAAATAAGGTGTGCAGTGGCTGGAGGATGCAATCGCTCTGCAAATACCTAAAAAATACAAAAATTAGACTAAAACACAAAACACATGTGAAGGAAAAAAAGCTTTAGCAGAGAAATGGGGCATTTACACAATATAGCAAGTAATTGCAAAGTACATGCATAAACAGATGGTTATTTAAATGCAAATTGTTCACTTCAAATATAAAACTTGCTTTAATCGTATAAATAATACCAATACCAACACAAACACAAAGCACAAACAAAGGCAAATTGCTGCAAGAAACAAAAACTGCAAACCAAAAAAAGCTGCAAACTAGCTCCTCATAATAGAAGTGGTCCAATAGAGGGATCCGATTATTACCTCATATGGGATTAGAACATAGACATTCCTACAGTACAACTCTCAAGCAATGACCATGCAATAAATGCATTTCATCAAAAGCACTTGTGGTAATGTGGCCTCTTTTTTCCTTTTTGAGTTAATATAATGTCTCTTACTTTCTGATTTTTGAAATTATTTGCCTTTCTTATTAGATTTGGCTTGGGTTACTTTTGGGTTTGTTGGGTTGCATGTTTTTCTGATTTTGTTTCGGTTTTGAGGTGATGTTACCAATCAGCACAGGTGTACTCCGTTAGCTAAGTAGCGTGCAGACCGCTAGTAATAAAAAGGTAGCTGTGCAGCTGAAGGACCACGAAACCTGACAGATCACAGGTATTGGAGCGGCAGTGTGGCGGGACCGAAGGACTGGTTGCCACGGAGATTCATCCAACTGGTCGCCGTCGAGAAATGGACGGGTGTTGGAGTATCAGTGCCCGGATCGCCGCCGCGATTCACTCATGGCTGTTGAGGATCGGTGACAGGAAGGACTGATTGCCAGAGAGGACCGCGCCCACCCTTGAGCTAAGAGTTCATTCTTCTTTATATAGACTTATCCATTGACTCTGCCACTCATTACTGCCCTGCAATTTATTTTTTTTGTGAATTTATTTCTTTTTTATTAATTATTGTTAACCTTTATTGGGTTGTTCTTTTAAAATCCTGCCTACTGTTACTGCAGTTTTTTTAATCTAATAAATGTTCCGTTTGGTGCCACACGTTCAATCACGCAAGAAAATGTAATGTCACTTTTCTTTTATGTGTGAACTTAGTGATCTGAGCAATACTAAAATATAAATGCCTCAGATACCAGAACTTTACATCCAAAAATCAATATTCAAATTCAAATTTTGAGACTTTTGATACTGCTGTAATTTCGTGTAATTCATCTTTACAAGAAAATTCATGCGTCAGATGGAAACTCCTTTTTTTCCACTTGGTAAATACGTATTGCATCAGTTCGTGATTAGAAAACTAATCAAATTAAACTGTTTCATAATGAATTAGTGATTTGCTGTAAGCACTCAAAATATTACTGAATATTATATTCAAGCTTAGAAAACTTGAGAGCCTTGTTTCTGTTATAACAAACTTTATTTCAAAAAGGGATTAAACACTGATATGAAATCACTGTTTGTGTTTTCTGAACGACTCATTGAATTTGATTGCTAAAATAGGACGAGAGAGACCCTTTAAAACAAGTTAATTTGTGTCTACTAGCCGTTAGCTCCTTGTTTAACATTGCTACAACCTTCACTAATACAATACTTCACTAATACCTTCACTTCAAGCATCTGTAGCTTTAATAAATTAATCACAATAAACAAATCTATTATCTAAATAGTTATGGATTTCTTATTAGGTAAATTATTTTATAAAACATTTTTTTCACAAAATGCTGCATGGTTACAAAGTGTTAGTAGAAGACGTTTGTGGGTATGTTTTTAGAGGGCTTTTCAAATTAACTATTGGGATATTACTACAAAGCATTAAAGAGTTAATTCATACTCGATTGTACAGCAACTAGTTTGAAATCATCGGTATTTGACATTTGTTATTATAAGTTCTACGTTTATATGGTATTATTTCTATTAATGTGTGACATGATAGCTTTGTTTTGCCCCACCTCTGCTGCCTGCACTAACCAAGCCAGCCTGATTAAACACACCTGCCTCCAGTATATTAAGCAGTCTCTTCCCTTCCTCCCATGCCAGTTTGTCCTTGTTTCTTCCAGCAAGCATTTCAGCCTTTTTCTCCCAAAGCTTTCTAGCCTCTATTGAATTTTGTTACTTTTTTTGTGCTGTCCCTCTTTCCTGTGTTTTTGGTTAACTCTGCCCTCTTGACTGATTCTCTGTGTACCAACCTTGGACTGTCATTGAACTACAGAAATTTGGAAACTCTGAGTTGTCACCTTAGTCCTGCCTGCTGAGTTTCCTGCTACAAAATGCCTCTAAGAAAAACAATATAGCTTATATAAAACTGAATTATCTTGCATTTACTAGTTGCATCATTCTTTAAAAGTTTAAAATGGAAATACTATATTTAATATCATGATTTCAGCAAGTTAAGATAAAAAAAAAATATAAAACTGGGAGTTTAGGACTGTCTAATCTGGCTTAACATAGCGCAAACTAACATATATTCCTCAGTCACCTACATTTCCACTTTGCAAATTACAGCCTGACTTACGGCCCTCAGCAATCATCACACTTATCCATCATCAGCCCGCCAATCATGGGTCTCTGGGGCGCTTGTCGCCATCCAGGGCGGTCCAGGCCTTGTCAAGGTGGTCATTTTCTGTAACAGCCTGTAGTTAAAATCCATGGGAACAGAGGGTTGGCCATTCTGGTGCCCTGCAGACCCCTGTAGGGCAAAAGGGGATTGTAGGGTTTCAAAAATATGAAAACTAAATCATCCTGTTTTTACACTGAAACTAGACTCTGTTTTTAAAGTCAAGTCATGTTGCTTTTTTAGCAAGAATTGTTTTGTCAGACTTTGGAGTAACATATGGTCCAAAAATTCAGTGGTCAGATTTAATTAGAAAGAAAATAGACATAAATGTAGTTTCAGTCTGCATCAAAAACATTTTTTCTTCACTGTTTTTCTTCTTTTAAGTGAATGCAAAACTAAATTTTAGGTATTCCCTTTGGACATAATAGCACTGCATAGTTGATGCCAAATATTTGGCTGAGTGTTTACAAATCAAATCTCTGTTTCAACTTATCTCAGAGATCATCTGTTGGACTGAGATCTGGTGGAAGTATTGAGCAGCAGGGCACAGTGTGGTCATTACAGATTGGTCATGGTTGGTAAAAATATCATTAAGTTGTCTTTGATGTAAAATTGAGGCCCACTTAGTAATGCAAGCATCACCAGCAGCCTTGGTACAAGATGGAACTGATCCATGTTTTTTCACTCCAAACTCTGAACCTACTATCTTCATTTTGCAGCTGAAATCAGTGTTCACTGCATCCGACAAAATGCTCAGAATATGTTTATTTCCAATTTGGTGAGCCTGTGTGAAAATTAGGCTCAGTTTTTCTGTTTCCTTTGGCCTAATGATGAATGTAATGTGTGTTCAGTATACAGGTGGCATTGTGCATCCCTTAATGAGTCCAGGGACAAACTTAAACTTAAAGCCAGAGCTATAATGGATTAAATCATATCCATGTTTTAGAATTGTACAAAGTCCAGAGATAACTGTAATTGAAAATTCTAAGCAAGGATTAAAAATGTGTTACTAGTGCTCTCCATCACGTAATGTAGAGACATAACCAAAAAATTACCATGTAAAGTGGTCCCAAAGTCACCCATGTGGGCTAAATTGACATGTATGCCACACTTTATTTTTCTTAAAAAAAAAGTTAAATGTAAAAAAAGAAGTGAAATCCTTTATCTTTTACTTTAAAAGATTTGCCACATTGTTTAGTCTGTAGCTGTGAATTGACAAATTGAAAAAAGTTATTGGTACTTTTCCAGGGTAATGTAAATACTTATTAATCAATTTTGGTTAATCTAAATTGAGCATAGAAAATATCAACCTTAACTGCAAACAGGTGGTTGCAGGGCTACAACCAAAGACTATTTTCGTAACGTAATCCATTAGTCTTTTGACTTTTAAAAAAAATTACTGTTTGAGGTAGGACTTCTCTAAATTTTCCTTGGGTGTGAGTTTGTGCCTGGCTGGTTGTTTGTCCTGTTTGTCTCTGTGTTGCCCTGTGCTGGACTGGCTACCTGTCCAGGGTGGATCCCACCTCTTGCCCATTGAAAGCTGGAGATAGGCGCCTGCACCTCTCGCTACCCCGGCAGGGAAAAGCGTGATGGAAAATGGATGGATGGATGAATGCTTAAGCTAGTAAAAAGAGTAACAGTTGATTTTTTTTTTACAGAATTTGAATGTGGTGATGCTAAAACTACATCACTGAATGAGTTCTGGATATTGCATACATACATAGAATTTTTTTTTTTATCAGAAAAATTAAATATATATATCTGTTATACAATTTTGGCTTAATTACTGCTCTGAATGGAGTATTCATCAAGGAAATGAAATGTTTTAAACTGCATTATCCATTTAACAAGTATTGCAGTATACTAAGTGGATGACTATATAAAAAATTAAATAACCACATTAATGAAATTAATTGTATTCAGCCCCAAAGAGTTTTATAATCTTTATATGATATGTATCGATATGATATATAACAGAGTAGTTACCCGACTAGCGTAAATTGTAGCATTGTTCGGGGATGGGCGTCCTGTTGCCATGTTGGGTTAAACTCTGCTGACCTGGAGTTTGTGACGCAACTGGTCAGGAATGAGCTTGTTGGGATGAGGATCCCTATGGTGGGATGAGCCATCCTTCATCGGGACTTATCTCACAAGCTTGCCCCCAGGAAATTAGAGAGCAACGAGAGACGTGTCATTTCACGGTGCAAACACAAGAACGAGTGTGCGTTTCTAAAGTGTGCTGTGTTTTGTTTTTGTTTGTGCAAGCATGTGCATGGAAGCACAGCAAAAGGTTGGTTTAGTGATTTGTGCAGATCGGCGTGAGTGTTTGCCAGGATTTGGTGTCTACTCTGCTGCTGCGTGTGATTCAGTGTGTTTTTGTGCTCAGAGATTTCCTCCTAATCACAGTCTTTAAGATTCTGTGATCACAGGCCTTCACAAGTAAACTAACCAAACTATTGAGTGACAAAAACAGACAGAAACACACCGCCACTCAGTCACAAACAGCACATACTGAAACATGTTTCGACAAACTCATGGTCTGCTCATTGTTGGACACATTTGAACCTTTTTCCATTTTCCTTTATGACATTCATTGTTGTGTGAGCATATTATTTAAGGTTGTTGTTTTTACACTGCAGAGTTAAACAAATGCACACACTCAATGCCTGTGGGATTCAGAAGCTCCATACAGGAAAGTGCAGAGTTGTTGCAAAGCTATTGTTTGTGTGTCACTGAAAGTCATCTTTACCAAGATTAGTAACCTTTAAGAATGCTAATTAAAGAGTAGTTGTGTGGCTGCTGATGAAAAACGGTTTTCTGTAACAGCCAATGACAGAGTGGCTTCGTCTTGGGTGTCTCTAGGACGATGAACACCATGAGTTCAGCTGCTGCAGTTTTTTTTTTTTTTTTTTTAAGCTAAGCTCAAGGAAATGAGCCTCAGCTGCTCTTACACTGTTTATCTACCTGTGTATGTTGGCCTATTTAAAAACACATCTCATGTAGGTCCAAAAAACAGGTCCCACCATGTCTGGGTGTCTTTATTTTCTTAAATCCCTATTTTGTACAGTGTATATCTTGGGATGACAAGGGATTTGTGTTCTACTGTTCCTGTATAGATAACTTGACTCTTGCCCTGACGTCACTGTCTAGACTTCACCAGGAGCAGCGTGGTATGTTGAGTTGGATATGACTGTAGTTTTCTTAGATTGCAAGTACGTTTAATCTATGTGAGATTTGTGAATACACAAACTCCCAAATATACATCTTGCCGGAAGCCTATAAATAGATTAGCCTAGAGTACAGAAATCTTTCGAACCAATGAAATATAGTGATGTTTACAACATCAAGCAGCAGGTTGAAGCAAAAAAAAACCAAACACTTGATGCATTTGTAGACTCAACTGTCATTCTGTTTTAGCTGAAATACATTCTATTTCCTTTTGAAAAACGAGCAAAAGGATGCAATTTGTGCCTTTGTGGATGGGAAAGATGTTACATTGCTCCCAACCAGTTTGGCAATAGTCTGAATTATCGGTTAACTCTGCTAGTTGTGAAAGAAAACCACTCACTGACTCGACAGCAATCCCTAACACCAAGCATGCTTGTAGCGACAGTGGAGAGGAAAGCTCACGTTCAACAGGAAGAAACCGCCAGAAGAACCAGGCTCAATGTGGTCTTGGTTCTGCTGGAGTGTTGTGTCAGCAGCACAGCTGATATTTTGCTCCGGGATGGTGTCACAGCAGAACAGGAACAGACGAGATGAAGCTGCTATGATGGGAAAAAGCATAATGTTAAAGATTGAACTAACAAATACTGCAGAATGGTAGAATAGAGATAGAATGAAGCCGAATATCGAAAAGTGGTCCCAATGTCCTCCAACCACCTCAGCCTATAGCAGCATAACAATAAAGATAGCTCTGAATGAGTGAAGAATGAACCTGAGCCAGTCTAACTATAAGCTGTAACAAAAAAGCAAGTTATAAGCCTAGGCTTAAAAGTAGACAGGGTATCTGCCTCACAGACTACAACTGGTTTGGATCCGCATTTTGCCTCCAATTCTACATTTAGAATCTTATGACACCAGAATTTATACCGTCCTTTGATTAAGCAAGGGAGTGATTTAGTTTTAACATAGATATTTTGATGTTGTTTTGGTCCGTCTTTACAGTGTTTCTAGAAAAATTCATTCTCCTCAAATGGTTTCCGATCTTGCATGAACATATGTACCAAATATATTTTACATTAACAAAGGGTTGGACTAAATTTACCCACATCCAAAGTACAGAATGAGTCCAACATACAGTTAAGTGTGTGTCTGGTGACATCATCACGCTGATTTAGCTTTGGCGCTCTCACCAGTGCAACAGAAATCAGGAAAGTAAACAATGGAGGGCAACGTGTAAGGAAGCTAGGGCATAGTGTCCTTTATTGTTTTGCTCTTTTGTCCCTCCGGATCTCTCTCACCAGTGCTGCGCCATGTTTATCGAATGTAAACAGAATTGTTTCAGCTTGTTAGATCAGAAGCGACTGACACGGTGTGTTGACATCTATACGTCGCGCTCAATGGTATCATGTAATTTAGTGGGTCAGCCCGGATTTGGTGTTCCCACAGCATGCCGATCAGAGCCGAAGTGATTTTTAACGCAGGTCTCTTGCCGAGCCATTTTACCTGGGTAGACACACATCAGTGAGCAGTTCCCACTGCAACTAAAATCTGAATGTTACTAGGTTTAAACTGATTTTTTGGCCAGTGGGAAAGGGGTATTACATAGAGCTACAGGTTTAAGCTACAGGTGGAATATTTGATAGAAAGGCAGTCACATAGCATAAATACATGTAATTTGTAGGAACAAATACAACAGCCTAGGCCATTGTTTTAAGCCCATGTCACAGAGGTTACGTCCGATTCAATTTTTTTGCGATGTCACACTAATTGCAGTGCATAGAATGTTATGTTGAGCCTGGTTATACCAGAGGTTCCTCCCCAAGGAGAGTTTTTTTTTTCTCCACTGTCACGTCATGCTTGCTTATCATGTAAGGTTTATACAGTCATGTATTCATCCAAGCAGCAATCTATCGTTCTAGACTCACTCTTTTCAGAGGGACCTCCAGCTGTCAGCCTAACCCAGTCTACTGGGTCTTATAATTGAAATTCAAGCAGATCATCTTTTCAACCTACATGTCACGGTTTTGGTTATGTTGTGCTTTACTTTGCTCCACGTATCCTAGTTTTATTGGTTTAATTCCTATTTTTTTGTAGTTTCTAGATTTATGTTAGTTCTCGGGTTTTTCTCTTGTCTTCCTCTGTTACCCTCTTGTGTGTGTTCCTTTCCCCTTGGTCAGCTCGTTAGCCCTGCCATTGTCTCAGTCAGCTACATATACTCTCCCTCTGCACTCACTCCTTGTTGGTTCCTCGTTGTTGCTGGTCCTGTCATCGCCGTTGTCCTCTCACCTCGTCTCTCCCTGGCTCCTTATGCGTGTTTTCCCTTGATGTCTCCATGGTTCTTGTCTGTGTTACATTTTTAGTTGAATTTTCAGATTCCTGCCTTTGTTAACTATTTTCTTCATTAAAACTACAAGAATTCACCTCAGCCTCTCTGCCTCTGCATTTGGGTCCTCTAAACCACAACCAAGACGTGACACTACAGTCCATCAACAGAACCATTCTTCATTCAGTTTCCATCCCACCATCAGTTTCCGGCCTGGGATTTATATCCCTTTTCTCTATTATTTGCTTATGAATATTCACAAAGTAAATCTTGGCACTAATGTTTCCCGCTGAGGTCTGAGCCCCATGTAGAGACTAAAAAAGAAAGAGTATCAATAAAACTCTTCTAATTGCCTTTTTCCAGGGAGTGTTTTTCCAGATTGAACTATTTAATTACACTGAAATGAAAAAGAGTGTACCTTATTTTTTATGATTCTACATGTTTTGCTTCATTTTATGAAATGGTCATAGCCAAAACATGTCAATTTAACATAAGGAAGGATATTAAAAAAACTTTTCCTTTTGTGACTTTCTTTGATATTTTGATGTTGAAGAGAAGAATGTCTGAGGTAAGCTGAGAGGGAGGACAGGCCATGACATCTTCCCACTTCCAAGCACATATGGTTCTTATGATGCCCTACATATTGAAAAGCTATCACCTCAAGCCTTTGTTTTTCTAAAAGAGGGACATCTGAAAACTGTATTATCACGTGTAAAGAAAAGAGAACATGGTAAACATTGTGATGTTTAGGTTTTTTTTTATAATATCCTAGTAAATTAAATTATTATAATTAAAGGCCCATTTTTTATCAAACAGATTCATGTGTTATGTGGAAAAACTCATCATTTTAATATGGGGCTCCATGATTTTTTTTCTTTTTATGTAAAATCTTTAAATGTGTTGAATGTTTTTATACACATATGCCTCCATATCAGAACCACAGCTTAAGAGAAGCATCGCTTTGCTGGAATGATCACCTCATGTTCTTCAGAGTCCTGGTGTGAGTCTCAGGTCAAGGGTGAGGCCTCAAAGTGTTTGCTATTGGGGAGGTTTGGACCGGGTCAAGGGGTAAAGCATAGGGTAAAGGGAGTGAGTTTAGTCAATGCAGGGTGTTGTTTGATGTTTGAAGATTTGTTTTAGGAGTGCTGCGTGGGCTGACTGAAGTTAGTGAGTTTGACTTTTGGCTCTCTTTAAAGACAAATGTTTGGTTGTATAACATAAGCAGGAGCCACTTCAGGAGAAAGAATGAATTGTGTTACTTTATTAGAGGTTTTTCATCAAAGCTGGTGCAGCAGCCAGTTTTTAACTGATTCTGTTGGACAATGTATGCCTGAGTTGTACTAATATGACAAATAGCTGATCTTTAGTTTGTGAAAGTTTGTTTCACCACAAAAACTGTAATGTTGTGTATGTATTAATGATGTATTAATGTTACATAGTTTAGTTGTTTATTTTTTTCTTTTTCCTAAAAACTTATGAAAGCAGTGTGAAATAAAATTTTGAGTTTTGATCAAACCTCAGAATTGCAAATCCCTAATGCGGATGGAGTAACAGTTACTGTACAGTCACTGACTGTACTGCTAACTGGAATCGAGCTGCCGTTCATATTGATTGAGTTATTGGACATTAGTTATTGGACAAGTTGTTGCAGTCATAGTGCTGCATTGTAAAGTCTGATGGCAGAAGGGATGAATGACCTGCAGTAGCGCTCCTTTTTAAAAACAGGCTGTAAAAGTCTTTCCCTAAAGGAGCTGCTCAGCTCGTCTAGTCTGATGCATGGGGGGGAGAGGTATTGTCCATGATGAATGTAAGCTTGGACAACATAAGCGAGTTTACAAATCCTAATGACTTTAACTTGTGTCACAAATATTTTATTGAGTTATTTATCAACAAACATTCTCTGAGGATCCTTGATGATATTATTCCAATGTGTAGTGTAAAGCAATACCAACAGATTTAGTGAGGGGGACACAAGAGCTGTGGAGTGTTTAAAAGAGTCTGCTGCTGTTAGTAGATCCGCCAGATAACCACCGGTCTGCTGTCAGATGCAAACTAGCTACCAATCAGTGGATCTGACAAGCATGTTCCACCCTCTCCTTTCAAGACCCCAGGCTGAGTGTTGAATAGTCAAGCATCTGGGTAAAATCACATTATCTCACACACTACACCACAGGGAAGCTCCTGATTAAATTAATTGTAATTCATTGCAAAAAATGTTTTCCTTGAATCTTCATCTAAATATAACTCGCAACCCTTTACTTGGCATTCCTGATATAACTTCCAGATATGGTTATACGTCATCTGTCATTCCAGCTTCTTATCCATTTCAGCTGATTTTGATTAGATCCTTTCCGTAATGTCAATGGGGCAACCCCCTCTCCACTATTCAAACACAGAATCACACCTTGGAGGAACCCTCAAATAAGAATGTCTGATCTAATCTACAGAATAACAATCTATGATCTCTAACCCTGGTTTTCCACTAATATAATGCCCTCTGTCCATCATATCATACCCTCCTCTCAGCTGTGCTGTGTTTTTGATCAGATTTCGTCCTCTTCCTTGACGTCAGAGTGGCTGCTTCCCTACTCAGCTGTTTATTTTCCTACAGATCCCAGTGTGATTGGAGTTTATATGACTGGGATATGGAACAAGTGAGAGCTGAGGAGTTCCACAGACCTGTGGAAGGAAGCTGAGGCTAAGAGGCCTCCAGATACCGGCCGTTAAATGTTTTCATGCTAAACTCCAATAACACCAATGCACTAAAATCTAGCCTTTTGGATATTTCAATATTATTATTCCATTCTGCATTTTTAAATATTTTCTTTGAGGTTTTACGCTTTTAAGTCCCCTACTACACTTGTACTTGATTAGTAACTAATGTGAAACCTCTATAAAGCTTTAAAGGTTAACTGAAGAAACTCTGGCTGTCCATAATCTTTTAATGGTTATGTGACTATTTCCAAATAATCCGAAGTCCGTTTGTCCATAATGATAAAGAGTATTAAGAAGTGGGAGACATTTAAAAAGAGATGTTGTTCTGCTCCTGACAAGAAGTCCCAGCAGATACTGTGAAGGCAATGGTCAAAGAAATGACAAAAAACAAGAATTCTATCTTAAGTACAAGCTTTTGTTTGCTAAATAAATAAAAAAGAGTCCTATAGAGAGAGGAAATGATAAAGAAGATATTTTGGATAATAATGCAGTTTATGTTTGAAGAAAAGCCATAGTACAGAATAAATCATGCCAAGGCCTTACTAAGCACGGTAGCAGTGACCTCTTGATTTCACTTTCAGTAATTGAGTCCACTATATTCTCTCTTTAACAAAATCAGAATCAGACTCAGAAATACTTTAATAATCCCAGAGGGAAATTACTTTCGTTACACGGTCCAGTTACAGTTATATATATATATATATATATANATATATATATATATATATATATATATATATATATATATATATATACACATCCAACTACAAAATTTAATAATATTGTATAATATATTTTATTTTTTAATATATATAATATTCTGGAGTCAAAACACTGAAGCTTGATCTAAACTAAGTCATCAACAGAACATTATTTTTTCAAAAATACCAGCAGATCTACAGCAGGATGGCACAATAAGAAAAAATGGTCTTTAGGGGATCATATGGTGAGAACTAATGGAGATCATGGTGGAAGAACAAATAACTCAAAACCGCAACCTTGTGTAGAAGAGTGGCCCAAAAGCATCCACAGAGAGCAAAGGGTTACCGGTGCTCTTGTTTTTTGTTTTTCAGCCAACATTTGCTAAGTTATACTACATAATCATTTTTAGTCCATATTTTTAGTCCATTCCAGTTAGACTCCCCAGCAAGATGGTTTGTTATGCTTTTAGGTTTTCTGCGTTTGTCTTTAAATAGGCTATTTGTCAATTTGTCTGTAGGGTTTGAATATTTGCTTAAAATTTAAATGTGTAGCCCGTGTCTGTTTATAATCAACAAGGTAATATATTGACAAAACAGTTTAAGAGTATTTTTTAGCAGCATTGGCTGCTGTATTTCCCTTTAAAAAATCAGAAGACAAAATGAAAATTGTCAATTAATCCTGGAAGGAATGTTAATTCCAGCCAGACGGTGTATGTAGAATGGAATCCAACCGAAACTATTAATAGACGAAAAATGACACTATTTATTTATGAAATTATGATGACATTTAGAGATATTGATATATATATATATATATATATACTATATATTAAACGAAGGGTGCTAAATTTTACATCCCTCTTCGATTTGATTGGAAGATAAAAATCTCTAGCCAGACATTTGTGGAAAGTTTTATCACAAAAAAGCCCCAGGTGTATTTTTAGGCCTGTTGGTCTACTTTGTGTAGGTGTCATCTTTTACTCATACTGCACAACATTGCTGTTGTCAGCAGTCACATGTATGCAAACCATACTTTTTATGCTCACAGATCTGTGAGTTTGACCACAATTTTGACTAAGCAAATGAGAGACTGGTTGGTTTTACCTCCATAACAAAGGTGAAGAAAGACAAATTCACATTGACATAAACCAAAACATGTAAATGTTTGTCTGGCCTTTTCTCTTTCGTCCACTGTCTTTCTCTCAGTGCAAGGACCTTTAGCCCTATGGGCCACTGTGAGTCAATCAGCCCTGGGTTTGTAGTGATTGATGACTCTAGTGAGGACTGTGGTTCACCACAGACACACACAAACACACATAACTCACACCGAAGATAAGCAAATGGTCTGCAGGCTGCCAATGGCCCCAAGTGCTCCACAAACACAGGTAACACAGGTCTCATTTCAGAAGTGGTATTGCCTAACCCTGACTGGTTACCTCAATGGCCCAAAACTAAAGTAAAAAGAAAACAGAGAGATAATGAGAAAAGAGGCATGTCTGCTTTCATCTCTGGTAAAAAGCCATATCTCAGCAGAGCCATAAACAGAAAACCGGATTGGCTTCATCAAAGACTTGTCATAAAATATGTGGCTGCAAAATGTAATTTAGGTAAATGTATTTTAAGATTACAAATACATTTTGACTACTGGAAATAAAAGCCTTTAAACAAACTTTATCATGAAGGAAATATGTTGTCCGACATTTATTTTGGCAATTATATTTGATACTAATTCAACTAGGAATACCACTGAGATTTAAGTAAAATAAATAAATTACATAATACACTGCCTTGCAAAAATTGTCACACTCCCTAAACTTTTGTGTATTTTTTCTTCTATCAAATTATAACCTATACCCCATTATCCTTATCAGGTTTGCTCATGAGCTGGTGCCTATTTCTTGTCGCCCCATATGAGAATAGAAAAATAGAATACAAAATCCATTTATTGTTAAATAATGGCAAAATTGTGGTGTTACAACAACAAAGGATTATAGAAAAAGCAGTCATACAAATGTGGACCTTAAAAAGTGTTTAAAAAAACTGAATAAGTAACAGAGTTAAAAGTGTATGTATTGTGTTTTTACAAATATAAATACTGTGCCTCTGGAGAATAAATATTCAATATATAACTATGGACATTTTTACAGTAATGGACATGTGAAAAATAGCAGCAAACACCAGAAAATGACTTGATATTTAAACCAAAATATCATATTTTGGTTTAAATATTTTGGTTTCTATATTATCAAAAATAGATTAAGGTCCAAAGCTTCAACATGCTTTAATACTGTACCTTTTGATAATTGGCAGGTATGGGTTTCTTTTCCAAACAATGTTCCTACCAAAGTCTCAGATAAATCATTGTCTAGTTTAGCAATCTCAAAATATTTGTAATCACAGAAAAGTCCATGTGACTCAATTATTTTAATGTTTTATCATGTTCATATATCAACCTGCTCAGTGTTACTGTTTGCAAGAAAAACTACACATCTTCCCTAATCTTTAACCAAGCTCTCTCTTTCCTTTTGTTGAGTTGTAAAAAACTGACCTTTGTGTAATGCTATGAAAAAAGAAGCAACCTTTAACTAAATTTAAAAAAAAAAACAGTGCAGTGTAACAATAATTGTGATGCTTTAAGAGTAAAGTAGCAACAATTCTTCAGAACACAAATGGAGAAAAACAGCAAAAGCTATATAAATCTGAGAGAAAGATTTTTGTTTTATGTGAAATGTGCAAAATGAAGATATTACGTTTTTGAGGTTTTAAAATTGTACTTTTTTTAAGACTCTACCTATTTTCACCATAAAATCTCGGCAGACACACAGACTGACCACTAATCCCCAAACTGCTGTGTTTTGGTCCCACCTACCAAGTCATTAATTACTGAAACCTAGAATGCTAGTTGGATTTCACTTTACCTTTAAATGGTCCATATGCAACAAGCCCTTCCACAGTAGGCTCCTGCCTGGACTCCCCCCATCCCCATCTTTCTAATTAAATCATCATAACTATTGTAATACAGTTCTATAAATTATCTTTTACATCGAGAAATAGTGCTGTAAATATGACAGTGCAGAGAGATGCTTTTCCAGCCACTGACAGAGATTGTATGGGGAAGTGTTGCAGCAAGCTCTTCCACTATCTGTTAACAGCTAAAAGTGACACTGGGTAGACTTTATACAGACATCTGATTTGTGCAACCCAAGGGTGTAACTTTGCAATGAAAGTTGGTGGGGACACTATGAGGCAGAGGTCACGGATTAGCAGACCGCTTTCCGGATCCGGACCCACCTGCTGGCTAATCGGGACCCAACCTGATTTAAAACATTTATAATTTACCGCATGTTGTCTGAGGACAGTGTCTAAACGTCCCTTCTCCTTTACCCACATCCTCCATCACCCCTCCGCCCCGCTGCACTGCAGACCTCCTGCGCAAAGCAAAGCCTACAGCCTCTGCTGTTCCTCCAGAATTGCTGCGCTCTGACTTATCCTCAGAGCTTGAGGAATGCATGCTCAATATTAACATTAAATTCGTAGGAGCAAAACATGCAGAAATTAATGCTTATTTTAATATGACATATAAAAAAAAATCCCCATCAGCATCCAGCATAAGTGCGGTTTCTGCTTCCTGGTCTGTTGAAGTACCAATAGTTTGTGTCCAACCTTTTAAATAAATGGTGTTAGTTTTTTTTAAATACATAAGAATTATGCTCTAATTTGTAGTTACCGATCTGTTGTTACTATATTTTAATTTGACCAAGAGGGTCTTCTCGCCGTTCTTTTTCCTGTTTGGTTCGATTTCAATAGTTATCTTGACCTGGCCGGACCGGCGCGGAGCCTGAACATTTTGGGTTTGTTTGGCTAAACCTGCTGCTGTAAAGCAGGATTCTCCACCATGAACAGTATAAAACCTAAAAAGGATCCAGGCTCAAAATGAGCACCTTTATATGTGCTTAAGAATGACTTTGTCTCCATTCAAACCCAGGTTTAAAGCCTTGCAGGGCAGCATAAAGCCCACTGCTCTCATTAAGCCAGAAAAAAGAAAAACAAAAACAGTCAGTTCAGGTGTTTTATAAAATATATGAATCAGGATATTGTCTGTATACCAAACTATTGTTGTTCTCCACTTCAAAAAAACACTTTAGATTTTAAAATATAAAAAAATATATATATTTTTATTAAATAAAAAAAATCAATGTATAACATGAATGCATAAACACCTCATTTTATTTCAGTGTTAAATTCTTTTTTAAGTAACAGATCATTAACCCTTAAACAGGCACTGTGCACCAGGAGATACACACTCTTTAACATCCTGTAGGAGGTATGCTATGAAGGTAGATTTGTTTCTTTATTATTCAATCAAAAATAAGGTTGCTTCAATCAAAAAATATATTTTCAATTAAAAAAATCTTCACTTCAATGAAAAAAAAAATTTCAATCAAAGAAAAAAAGGATTTGGATGGAAAATATATATTTGAGACTCAAAAACATACATTTGAACACTGCTTTTCTTTGATTGAAAATGTTTTATTTGGTAGAAGTACAGTCTTTTTTGTTTAAAGCAACTTTTTTAATTGAAGTAACATTGTTTTTTGATTTGACCATATAATGGGTAGGACATTCGGGTCTTTATTATTCAATCAAAAAACAGGTTGCTTCAAACAAATAAACAAAAGAATCATTAAAAAAAGTAACTTCAATGAAAAGATAAACGTTTTCAATCAAAGAAAATAGCTTTTGAATGAAAATAAAATATTTGAGACTCAGAAAATTGCATTTGAACACTTTTTTTTATTTTTGAAAATGTTCACTTTGGTTGAAGGGATCTATTTTGTGTTTGGGCCATACATGGGTAGGACATTTGTGTCTTAATCAGTCAATTCCCAAAAAGTTGTTTCAATAAAAAAAAAACAAAAAAAAAGCCGAGAGCGAGATCATCTGTGGTAGTAGCACTAGAAATCTTCCAGGCATGTGAGTAAAACTAGCAGCAGTTCAGTGGACAGGATCAATGAACGGTGGCCGGCGCGCCAGATGACCTCATACACACTCCGCTTTGTTTTAAAAAAATATAACCGCGGATGTCTGGGGGTCAGTGATTCGCCTACATGTTATGAATGCTGGCGTACCATGAATGATAAATTATGAACAGTTCAGTTTGTGCCTTCAAGTCGTTGCCCATAGGAAGACGTTATCTGGATATAACCTAACGGAATATCTTCAGAACAGCTCCAACTGAATGAATGGTAGCCGGCACGCGTGGATGATGCCATACACGCTCCGCTTTGTTTTTAAAAAATATAAATAAAAAATATAACTGCGGATGTCTGGGGGGCAGTGATTAAAAGACCGTGCACTTGCTTTAAAGGAAAAAAAAGACAAGAAAGACGATCATACACGGTGCTGCACCAGTACTTTCTGCACCGACTAAACAGAGACATGATGATATAACATGTTGCATAAGACTGCACTGAATCCCCTAAATAAACTGAGAATAAAATGAGTTTAGCGTTCAGATCTGCAGTGCAGTGCTCAGCACCTACTGATAAGCAGTACTTCATCTTCTTTATCCACTTCTTGCTTCAAATGCTGAGGGAGAGAGATGAAAGGAGCATCCACAGCAGGCCCCCGGCTCCAGCCTGTAACCCCCCCCCGCCACCTCCATCCATCACAATCATGCCAGAAGCCGGCCCAATTAGGGCCCCGGAACACTCAGGGCCACAGTTTGATTGTTAGCACTGTGAAAACAACAAGAGAAGTTTGGGGGGGGAGTATGGGATACTGAGGATGGGTGAAGGGGGGTGCAAAGGGTAGACTGGGGATCAAGGTCGAATAGCTGGGGGCCCCATTTCCTCTCTAATGGGCTCAAAACGAGGGAACATAAGGCAATGTGGGCCTGTTACACAGGTGACCTAGAGGGGAGATGGGGGCAGCCACACCTACCAGTGAACTCTCAAATACACACATTGAGGCCATTAACAGAAAAAAATGATTAGTGCACTTTGGAACAACTTAAAAAAATTACTGTAATTTGCTACACCTAAATTTATTACTTTGTCTCAAATTAACTTTCTGATGTGGTTGAAACTATACGTTTTCATTTAATAGAATTATATTTTTTACCTTAAGCCAAAGAAAGAAACTGCATTCATACCAACTAAAACTGTAATTTATAACAAAGACCATAAACAAGTTTTATACTTCGTTACAACTTATTTTTTTCAATTTGGAAATAACAAATTTTTTATATTACATACAAGAATATATGCTGTAATTTTGTTAGATGCATTTTTTTTTCCCAACTTAAATTTCTGAATCAGCACAAAGTCAAGTTTCTGTTGTACCTTACTCAAAACATTATATTTAGTCCCAAGCTTAAGTGTTACTCAATTTAGGTCAATGAGATTTTTTTTGCATCTTTATAACTCAAAATTTCACAAGATTACAAGCCAATTTCCCCACAATATAAAACTAAAATTCACTGAAATGATTCACTGCAGATACAAATTAAAACCAGAAAATTCTCTTTAGGAAATTAACGTAGCACTTGTCTAAAAAAACAAAGAAAGCATTGCTCCCTGCAAGCAAATAAGTGCAAATCTGGTTTAGCTAGGTTAGCATTAGTGCAGAAAACACATACAATATTTAAAATAATTTTAGTTTTCCTTCCTGTAACTAATAATAGGCATAGCAACCCTACATTACCGCTAAAACATGCTAATTTTGAATTCTTACCTTGTTTTAAAGAGTTTCCGTGGACGACAGCCGGTCGAAGCCTTTGATGCGAGGGAGCATTAATGGCTGACTGCAAAGTCGGAAAATGCGGTTTGATGTGACGTTACGCTGTCACATGACCAGAAAACCTCAAATTGAAAGTGAAAATACCATTTATTTAGAGTTGTTTTATTTAATTTTATCCAGGTTGAGTGTCGTTTGCTTTGAAACAATATGGAAAAATCTAATTTACAACGGAGACCACGATTTTTCATTCAACCAGTTTAAAAATGCACTTTGAAGGAACGACACAGTCTTTTCACTTTTTTCAGTGTGATGCCTGATCATAATTATGCATGCAAGGCCTGCAGTAAGAACACAGCAGAGAACTATGCATATAAAGTGTGCCAGCAAAGGGTCAAGTTTGAACATGAACTCATAATAGACATATAAACTTTCAGCTTTATTTCCCGGCCATGGTATTACAACCACCCTTTCATTGATTTATTTGACTCAACTTACTGAAAAGCCATCAAAAGCCATTTGGATCTTTTATTAAGCCAAATAAGACTTCAGTTTTCTTAGAATTTTACTGGGGTTTTTCCCTTCAGGAATTAGTTACATCATGTTTAAGAGAAGTTGTCCAGGACTTTACACTGGGCTTAAGATACAGACTGTTCCATAAAAGTTTTGAGTTGGATCAGTGGATTCACAACTAAAGATGTACTGTTACCTAAGAAGTAAAATTACAGTGAGTATAATGCATCTACAGTTATTGAGGCCTTTGATAAAGAGATGTAAAAAGAGATTTAGGCAGCAGACTCTTAAACCTTTATTATTAAAACATGAACTATTGTTTATCTGGGGGATAAATTAGCAATAGCATAGATGACTTATTTCTTTAAGCTTGATTTATGCTTACCAGGAAGAGATGAGATACACCATGGACAGGTTGTCAGTCCATGGCAGGTCAACACAAAGATACACAAACATGAAAACAAACATCTAAGGGAAAACTGATTAATCAAACCATACCACTATATTCCCTTTGCCTTGCGGTCTCATTACGATGCTTACATATTGCTTTTTGGTTCTGCCAGTGTTGTACAGGGATAAGCAAGAGCAACCTGAGTTGTCTGCTGCTGTGTAGTTTCTTTAACAGCAACCTAAACATACTATATATTATGAGACTATTCTACCAGAAACAACCTTAAGCAGTTTGAGCTATAGCAGGTCATCCAAAGCTTGGACCATGTAGGCGAATCACTGCCCCCAGACATCCGCTGTCATATTTTTTATATTTATATATTTTTTAAAACAAAGCGGAGTGTGTATGACGTCATCCACGCGCCGGACTGGAGTTGTGACAGGCAGCCCGGGCCACAGGCGGCTACGCTCTACCCCTTCTATTCATTCGGCTAGCTAATCTGAATCATTCAATTCCATCTCAAGAGCGAGATCATCTGTGGTAGTAGCACTAGACATCTTCCAGGCATGTGAGTAAAACTAGCAGCAGTTCAGCGGACAGGATGAACGGTAGCCGGCGCACGCGGATGACGTCATACACACTCCCGTTGACAGAACAGCTCCAAATGACACAAAACTGATATGGGTGAGTAGAACATGTGTAATAACGTAAAATCAAGGGCCCGATGTAAAAAAAAAAAAACGGTGTTTCCCTTTAAAGGATCTGCTGCTAACATCTTGATACCAGATACCACAGTGCCTCTTGTGGATCCCAATGAATTCCATGTTTTGATGCAACTATTGTTCTTTTAGCCAGGTACTGTAGTCATAATATTCATGGTTGGTGTGTGTGCACTCATGAGTGTGTTTGGGACAGTATCCATAATTCCCAAGCCACCAATACACTTTGTGTTCTGTTGGATTCTTAAATCGGATATCTTGACGGATGTCATACTCCTTTCTGCTTAGGTTATTGACTGAGTCGAGGTCTGTTTTGGATCGGGGGGTTTTCTCACATACTGGCCTAAGTGCCAAGACTCTAAGCAAAACCTCCTGTTTGTACCAGATCTGGTAATTTCGCCACACTTCATTTGGATTAGTGAATCGGACCGACTGAGCTCTGCCTCTTTTCTGTCTTTTTAGGGTGTGGGTTTGTGAGAGCTGACATGTTCTGCATGCAGCTTGATGTATGTAGCTAATATGCTTGTATCTAAATAAACACATCAGGTGGTCAACAAGCTGAAGATGGTCTGGATGTGTTTATTTGGATTACACTGCTTGTATGCGCATGAGTCATGTTTAATGCCAAACAGATGTCTTATTTTTAGCAGTAAAGTGTATTCGTCTTACAGCCAGGAGTGGGTAATTATGATCTCTCCTGGTTTGGGTGAAACTCAAGTCATCTCCCATTATGATGCACCCCCACCTCATCCTCTGGAGCACAGTTTTGTTTTTGTCTACATCCTGAAAGGAGGGAATCAGAGCTGACAGGGGAAGGCTTGGTTGTTGAGACGGGTGAAGTGACGGATGAGAGAACCTGTTTGGTGCAATAGAGACTAGATGTGCGGGAACTGCTTTTACCCCTATCTTTGGGATAATGTGGCATAACCATATTCGGCTTTGCCCGTATCCGCTGACATCCGTGTCTGACGGGCCTGACAACAACAGAAAAGGTGTGGAATCGCGATTAAGAGTGGCAATTCTTCTACCACTCCATGGTGTCTGTATACAAGTCAGAACGTTACACCGGTGTGTGTAACTTCAGAAAATGTGCAAGCAAAATTGCTCATCTTCTCCCATGTGTATTGCTGCAGAAGCTTGTGTTCTTGTAGGAGCTAGCTGAAGTGAATACAAAGGGCCTGTAGCAGCCTATTTGGCTGATTTTCATGCTGTTATGGGGAAACCCCCTTCACTTACAGAGCACATACAGGATGTGCAGCCTCCATGCAGGAGGAATGACATGTCACGCTGGGGCATTAAATAGGGAAAAGGGAAACAGTGATTTGCTATGAGAGCAATAGTAGAGTTTTACAGACAGTGTTCCCCGAGAGACTCCAGCCTAAGCTCTGGTTTTTATATTTCTGTGTGTCCTTAAATTCCTTCACATTCCAGGGGATCAGTGTTAGGAAGGTCTGTGTCCTGCCAGCTGTGTGAAGATTTAATGCTTCTGCCACTGGCTTCTCCATACCTTCACAATGAATGTAGCTGCTTTGCTGCAAACAGTTAGTCAGTTGGTGCAAAGCCCCTTCATCAGATAGATATATAAATTGACGGATATATAAAGACTGGACCAATGGCAAAGGGGCCTTCTCTCCCTAAATACTTGCAGCTCATCACCCGCTCTACACATGCAATTTGGTCAAGAATTATATAGACATGTCATGATGCAATTCTACATTTTACTATCTTATAATTAAATCTTTTAAAACAGATATTTATTTCGATAAAAACTGGATATTTACCCTCATGTTATTTTTGTGTTGTTCACATGATGCTTAAGAATAGGCTCTTAAATTTTATCTATAAAAAATGTAGAGCATAATTTCCTTCCACCTAAGGAAAAAAGAGGCGTGAATGCTTTAGACTAAAGGGGAACATTACTCCAGCTTGCATTTTTTTATGTAAACCTTACTTCCATAAATCTTGAGAGAATAATTCAATAAGTCAATAATTATTGGAGGACAAAAAAACATTTACCACAACACTTACCTGAGGTGTGGAAAAGTGAGCAACACTGTAATTATGGCTTTTGGAAAAGGATAAATGAGGTGATGGGATTTGTGGCCAGAAAACCCTCCCCAGAGGGCTGATTTCTTCTAGAGAGGAGCTGCTACACAAGCACTTGTTTGTTCTTGAGTTAAATGAATAATAAAACCCAGCAGTTTGTTCTTGATGCTATGATTTTAAGTATTTAAATGGTTTATTTATATACTGAAAAACAACAAACTGGGTGATCCAACACCAGCCTCTCCTCTTTTCAGAGACATCCAACTAAGGATAACCAGAACTCGTCTGCAGCTGTTGAGGTACCTGTGCAGAAAATGGATTGTCCTTCCAGATCTGATTAGACTTGTGTTTTATGCTTAACTTTTGAAACGTTAATAAAGAAAAATAAAAACATGCACAATGAGATTAACATGTGATTTCTGCTAAAAATAAGAAATTATGGAATATACAACTGTTGCTTTAGATTTATCTATGATGCTATGATTTTAAGTTTTTAAATGGTTTATTTATACACTGAAAAACAAGATTAACAATTGTATTGAATTGAATATTGTGTATATACTCCTAATAATTAAGATTGTTTGTTGGGGTCAGAGACATTTGCAGATCTCCATCTGGGTCCAAAAGGCACAGGAATGAGATGCTGAGGCAGCGCCACCTGCATCCGTTTGAGGAGGGGCCGTCTCTCAGTGCGGCCCCTTACAGCCTCGGTCAAGAAAGGTCATGGCTGATCCAACACCAGCCTCTCCTCTTTTCAAAAACATCCCACGAAGAAAAACCAGAACAATGAGACAATGAGATTGTTGGCTTTAATATTTAAGGTTGTTTATTTACATGCATTTGAAGTTGTCATTTTTTTACATATATATTTTTTATTGAAATTTTTCATTTTGAAAATACAAACATGTCATTATCTGAACAAGTTCTCTTTATAGTTATGACATGACAGTAATTATTTTACTCAACTGAGAGAGAAAGAAAAAACACAAGAAAAGCTTCTCAAAACTTAATATCTTCAGAACAGCTCCAAATGACACAAAACTCATATGGGTGAGTAGAACATGATGTAATAACGTAAAATTAAGGGCCCAATGTAAAAAAAAAAATAAACAATGGTGTTCCCCTTTAAGTAATGTGTGTACTTTTGACACCACTGCTAGTAGCTGATTTTAAATGTCTAGTTGTTAACCCATGGGTCCTGGTTTATTACAGGCCCGGTGAGGCCAGTTATGGACCAATCGATGGCTACCTACTACCTGGAACAGAACCTGTCTCATAACATCTCCACCCTGAGGATCTGAAGGGAGGCTGCAACTTTACCTCCTCCACTGTCATTTATTCATACAAACACACTTACTGATGGCCATTTGCTAAAACTTGGACCATGCATTATTTGCATCCAAGTGATTGTTCTCCTCATCTAGATGTAGCATTTAGCATTCATCTAAAACATGCAGAGCAGTGTGCCTTGAGGACCAGGGTTGAAAAACTCTGCTATAAAAGATGCCAGAACTTTAGGAGAGATGTGGCACTCTAGTTGGGCAGGCAGCTGATGAAGACTGGGGCCTGCTGCACACTGTTAAGACATTTTCCATGAAGATCAGAGATGAACCGAGGTTCACTGGTTTTCAATAACCAAGTTCACATTAATAGAGATTCACAAGGAGACACATTTTGAAAAAGGGGAGATGATTCTCCTGACCTCCTTATGCACATGCTAGTCATCTTGATAGAGAAATATTTTCAGGTGTGCAATAACAATTCAATTCAGTTTATTTATATAGCACCACTTTACAACACATGTCATCTCAAGGCACTGAAATGGCACTGCAAGCATGCTTCTAGCAACAATGGAGAGGAAGAACTCCCTTTAAAAAGGAAGAAGCCTCCAGCAGAAGCAGGCTCAGTGTGAATGTATATCTGCTAAGGCCGACTGGGGTTCAAGGAGACAAAAGCAGACATACGGAAAGAAGCAGAGATACAAAAGGCAACTGTAAAAGGCGGCCCTGTCCAGGTAACACACAGTCAGACAGACAAGCTCCGAGCCAGCTCCCATGTTAGAGCAAGAGAGAACATCCAGCCAGTCACAGTCAGAGAAACAGGACTTCACTGAAAAACAGGCAATGTAGAATATCTGTAAACAAAGGTGTTGATGGCAGCAGCATAGCTGAACAAAAGTGGCACGGCTAGCAGCAAAGTTCCTCTCTGTGACAAGCTCACTCACAACAGAAAAACCTCAGAGACCCTAACACCTTTTTTAAAATGCTGTAATGAGATATTAGGAGAACTTTGCAGACACTGAAACCCCAATAAAGGGATGTAGCATTTTAAAGAAGATATGGCCTCCCCATTGATATAAAAGAGCCTCAAAGTTATCAAGTTGGATAGGCTATAGAATCCTGGGGTGTAAGAGGAACTGTGTAGAAAGATTTGCTGCAATTTAAAACATACTAATACCTTATACAATTCAAGTGCAGTTATTTAACAAATCAGCCTATGAGCTGCAGATGGAGCAAACACAGACCATATTTTCCACTTACTGGAAACAGTAAGTTCCTTCCAATTTCAGCCTATGTGTTTCCTGTCAAGAAGTAGTATTTCCAGTAAAATGAGAGGCAAAGGCACAGAAGCACGTCTTGAATAAATCATTAGATTCAGTATTCCTTACTAACCCTAAACGTAAATTACATTATTTGGTAGGAAATGATGCATTAGTGGGGAAAATTTCATTTGGGTCAACAAAAGATACTGATGTCAAAGTGAATGACTGGGCTGGCTGTTGTAACCCAGTTTGCGATGTAAGGGTGAGGAATGGAGGGGGGGTAGAGCTGTGTAGAGCCTCTTTGTCTGGGATGGACTGGTGCAAAGCAATGACTGGCCTGGTTCTTCGATCTGGAGGTCAGCCAGGGCTTGAAGGGGAGCCAAACGTAAAGAAGCGGCCACTAGGTCCCAGTGTGACACACAAAGCGTTCTTTCTGTGCTCCACAGGTCTACGGCAGCGCAGCATGTCTCTGATAGGCTGTTAGTGTACATATGCATTGAAAGAAAATGTGAAAACGAAAGAACTAATTACTGGTATTCTACGGGGAATATCCAGAGTTTATCTTGTTTGCTGCTTTGTGCTCTCTACTGGTCTATATTTTCTCTGTTTTTCAATTGTGTTTGATAAGGATTTATCCGAATGAAACCAGGTTTTCATGAGTTAAATTCTGCTGGTTCTTTCACCAAATTATCAGAACCCCTAATCTCACCTCTCTTCGCCCTTTATAAGGGGCGGGGGGGGCTAAGGTCTGGTGTGGGTTTGCTGTCCCAGCTCCCCTGGCTGGTTAATGAAGCCTAATTAGCTTGATTAAAGCCTAATTAGGAACTAAGGGTAAAAGGAGACTGGTCCTTGTACGGGTGACCTTTCACCTTTGAGCTTTAGCCCTTTCCCCCTTTAGATCAGCGTAACATAGGAAGAAGCACTAAATGAGCCAGACGGCTGTGTGTGTAAACAGAAGGTGGTGACGGTGTCCTGTTGATACACAGCAGCGCTGGTCTCCCTGATGCTTTACCTCCTTTGCACACCTACACATAGCTACGCTCACACATAAACTCTCACATAAGAGAACAATTAAAGGATCACATCGTCTAAGAGGTTCCATTTGTTAATAACCCTCGCTCACTGCGATCATTTCCTCTGGCTGATCAAACAACAATCACAAATCCTTTGGGGTCAAGAGATTTTTGGATACGGGGATGTTTAAAAGCTAGTGTTGCAACCCAGAAATCTACAGCAATCTACAGATGTTATGGTTTCACTGATTTGCAGTTTACTCTACACAGTGAAATGATCACACATTATTAGACTGCAGTGATTCCTTTTTGAGCAAAAAATACATTTTATCAGGTCTTCTCTCTCACTCAAAATTACACACATCCTCAAATGTACAGGGGCTATGAAAAAAGCAATGTCCCATTACTTAAGCTTGGGAGTAAACTTAGTCCTTTATCTGAAGCATTTCCCAAATGTTGTATAGCCAGCTCTTGGAAATTAGACAGGCATCTGTCATTGCTGTGTTCAAATAGGATATAAAAGTAAAAAAAAAGTTAAAAAACAATCCACTGGACTTTACCAAGTATGATAATGTTTCGCTTCCCATTACGCAAGGTTTTTGAATTGAACAAGCATCCGGGATGGGTTTTTTTTTTTTTTACTTTTTTGGAATAACTATGACCTGGATGACTGAGAATCTTCACCAGGAAATAGGATCTAAAAACTTCTTTTGAGCCTTTACATTCTTCTGATGATTTTCTGTTCAATTATTTTACATTTTTGTTTTTTGCTGTATTTTTATAATGTCTTTCAATATAAGCCTGATACTTCTATGTTTTTTTTATTTTGTTGCAAATCTATTGAATACTGGTGGTTTCATTTTGAGAATTTTGGTTTCATGTTTTACTTTATTTAATCTTAAATCACTTAATTCTTACTCTTACTGGTTGATTTAAAATACTTTGCAAATAAACTTGGACTGTGTAGGATACATGTTTCTTTCAGCTGTTCTGTAAAACTTAAATATATCACATCCTGAAATGAATTTGACATGATGATTGAATTAGCTATAAAGATAATAATTCAACCAATCTTTACTGATGTGAAGGGCGATTCCAGCCAAAATGGTCCTGGGTCAGAAAAATAACATTTTTAATTCTGTCCATGGGATACATTTTTCTTGAAACTTAGACATCTAAAACAGTAGAAAATTATAACTTTAGTTTCATACGTAACATATGCCTTCTGTGTCACAGCATCAAATGTAGGCCAGTTTCAAAATTTAAAATAAAGGCTAAAACAATGATATATATTTTCTCATTTTTTTTTATAATTTCCAATGCAAAAACTACAGAGTCAGACAGTCTTTTATTGAGCAGAGGCACAAACAATCACAGTCACTCAATGTCTGATATATTAGAAAGTTTTGAAAAAAATCTAATCGAGATTAAGGTCATTGCAAATGTTACGTACGTAACAAAAATTTGCATTTTCTTTATATAGAACAAAATATTGACCATATATGGCCTGCATTCTTATTATTTAAAGGTAGGATGAGTAAACAAACAAAACCAAAGAAATCATAAGGATTTTCATTTTTCCTAGTTAAAATTGGCATGCAACACATGTAACTTTACATGCGTCATGAAAATGTTACGTTTAGTTTTGACACAAAAGAGTGACAATTTGTGTTTTCTGTTTCTGATGTTTGCTTTTGTGCATGTAGACATATGATATTTACACAACAGACCTAAATTCATAGAAGATATCTTCCTAACCACCAACTCCTACTGGAACTGGTGGTGCCAACACCCTCAAAACATTGTGGGGCTCGTAGGGAAGGAGATCTGGGTGTCCGGGCCAACACCACTTTCCTTTTCTTGCAGGTTTCACTACACTGACTTCAACATCAGGGCCAATGACTAATAATACCTCACCTGGGAAATTCTTGCCATAATATCGAACCAAAGCCCAGTCACCTGATTTAAGAGCATCACTTACTTGCTGCGGTCTCATTGGTACCATAATTCACAATCCCAGAAGTTTCTGTATCTGCATCGGTCTTGTACAATTCTAACTTTTTCCCATCACAACAAGCAACTACATGCACCTTGCTGATACCTGAAGGATCTTTAACATCTTGCCAAGGGTTTTGTTTTGACACAAACTCTGAAATTTCAGCTGCAGATGAATGACTGTAACCCCAACTGCAACTTGATAGAAATCTTCTGAATTCGGAACCCTATTTTTTAGTGATATAACAGAACCTCCAATTCCGTGAACTACACCTCTATATATTCCTTTGGAAGCCCTGCAAGTTATGTGTAGACACATACTTCCTTATTCAATAACAGCATGGTTTCCGAACAGAAATGGGTCTAAGCATGAATGGCTTTATCATTCCTTTACAGAAGAAGACTTAGAAGTCCTGTCAGTTGTGTCAGAAAACTCTTCCTTACTCAAAAACAACATGGTTTCAGAAGCAAAATTGGTCTTCATAAGAAAGGTTTCTTGCAGTTTCCTTGGTATTAGTGGCTTTATACCTGAACCAATTATTAAAAACGACTACTAAAACAACACTTTATTTTGAGAAAAATGTTTATTTTCAAGTAAAAACAAATTACTCTATATTCATAGCATGCACTAGAAATAGATTTTTTCAAACACAGTTCGGACGCGTAATGCACGTAACATTTTTTTTTGTAACGCACGTAACACCAGAATTCCCCAACAAAAGATTTTAGTGTTTCATAAAGCCCCAAAAACAACTGATATGACAACTATATAGGAGGTTTTCAAACTATAACCAAGAGAAATGCACTAATTTGCACACTTCACAGACTTTGGAGGATTTCTCTCAATGTAATGTACATAAAGATGAAAATTAGGCTGTATTAAAGAAGATGGTGAAGGGATGGATAGTGTGCTAAGTTTCCATGAAAGAATACTCATCCAGGACCACAATTTTTTTTAAACAATGGAAAGTCCAAGCAATAAAAAAAATATAGTCCTATTTATCACTAAAATCTGTGTCCCAACTGTAATGTACGTAACACGGAATGGCCCTGAAGAGTATTTGCCCCTTAACCTATCTATCAACTCATAGATAGGTTGCCCCCATTCAGCATTTGCAATAACACCCATTAAATCTTTCATATCACTGTGAATGAATTTTTGCCTTGGTTTCTTTGTAGAGTTGTTTTAATTATGCAGCACATGGTGGTTTCCCATCATGAACAGCTTGTTTGAGATCTTGTTCAAGCACTTTAATTAGATTAAAGTCCAGACATTTAATTGTCCACCATGAGACCCTCCATTTTTTGACTCATTCAGAGATGGGCTCATTTCTTTCACTCATCCAGGAGTCTTTGCTCAGTTTTGACAAAGGCTGAGTTGAAGTCTGGCTGCTTCTGGTTAAAGCCTGTTATGTAGTTGCCATGACCCAGATGACTGAAAAGTTGAACTGGCATGTCTCTTTCTCATTTTTGTTTAAAGTAAAATAACCTTAACTGAGCTAAGCAAGACCCGCAGAGCTTGAGATGTTGTTCTGGCTTCTATTGTGCCTACATCAATATGTTGTTCACGTGCCCAAGGAGAAAGTTTGATCAGCACCACTCTGTTCCAGTTGGGGAATAATGGTTTATGTAGTCGTTCAATGAGAGCCTTAGAAATGGTTTTTTAACCCTTTTCCATTCTAAAAGATTTCAAAAACTTTTTATCATATTTTGATCAGGACATGATGTTTTGAAAATCTTTTACCCACCATGTAGTCATCAAGGTTCGGTTTAACCTGTTTGTGCATTTTCTAGCTGTGGACCTTCAAAGCTTAAGGAGCCAAGATGTTAAGATGTTAAATTTATTGCATTCCACAGGGCTGATGGTCATCAGATCTGGATCAGACTAAAGAAAATTAAATCAGGCTCCCAAAATAAATGTAATTACTTTAAACATGGAAACATTTGAGTGTCCCAACAACATAATACGTCAAGACACGTCAGCTTGGTTTAGGAGTGAATAGAAAGTTCCTCTAACAAAGTTTATGTCAAACCCATTATAATCTTTTAATATCACTTTAAAGTGGAATTTTTTCCAGGCATCAATTTAAGGTGATTTTTTCAGTAAAGATATATTTTCCTAAAGAAATCCTCTTTCTCTTTTAATGTTTGGGACTGTGACCAAGAGTCTACTGATATGTTGCTCTTTGTAAATTAGTTTGCTGCTCAAACTTTAAGCTTATCAACCTTTTTACTGATAGCATCTTGTAAGAAAACGTCAGCTCCAATATTGCAATTTATTTTTGCTATATTAAGGGTTGTACATGTTTTTTTATTTCACATGAGAAAGATAAACAGATATACTGTCATAACCTAACTACCTCTAAAGGTGATGCTCCAGTGGGCTTGTTTGTTTCATTTAGGATGAAGGAGTGGAGCCAGAGGTCAGAAAAACCCAAAAGGTGATGTGTGATGTGTCTCATGAATCATGCCACGTGGTTCTGGGTCTGAGTGTGTGCGTGCTTTATAGTCTGTGAAATAAAAACTGGGCCGTGCAATGCTGGAAGAACGAAGGGGATGGGGTCATGACATAATCAAGCACTGATTTAACTCAAACTGCCAACACACGTACACAATCTCCCTTGGGCCTGAGATAACCAAGTCAAGAGCCCGGGGGTCAGAGGTCAGGGCTCTGGCTCATGGGGAACACATGGAAGGGATAAAAGGACTCAGGATTCCATGAAGTGTGAGCGGTGACTGACTTATTTATGAATCCAGGGAAAACAATTCTGTCTAGGCCAGCCTTATACATGTAGCTGGAGTAATACCGAGGAGAAAACAAATACGTCTTTTTCCATTGAAGTGCTTTCATACAAAAGTGAAACCTAAACTCGTGCTATGCTGTGACAGGCAGGGCGTTTGATTTGGTTTGGTGAAACTAATTCTAATGCGTGTTATTTGCTGCCTAAAAGACACATAGACCACTATCTGTTTTTCAGTAGTAGTAGACAATTAGCCTGAATGTTTTCATAAACTTAATGTGATCGTTACAACATAATTAGATGTGGGATGTAATTTTATGAACCCTGACACCCTCACTACTCTTAAATACTGTGCTAATGCAGATGAGGGTGGATTTATCCTTTCAGCTCAAACTTATACAAACTTTTTAGTTTTTAGCGAAACTGGAGAAAATATGTTTTTCTTTTTCAATTCCTATATAAATGTAGTCATTTTAAAAACCCAGTAATTCATAAACTTTCAGCACTACTTTTAGCACTGGTGTCTCTCTGTACTTACCTTCTGGACATTGTCCTTCATTCTCTAAAGGTTCTTACAATTATTTCTGTCTTTGGCTACAAACCTTAGCTTTTCTGCAGATTGAGGTTTGCACTATGATTAGGCCATGACCATGATTTGTAGCCATGACACAGGCCCAATCACCACCACTCCACTAATACACTTAAAAGCCGGTATAAGTTTTTTATGCTGGCATGTTTGTTTGTTTTTTCCAATCATCATAATTTGCAAGAGACAGCTTTTTAGGCCCATACGGGAATATGTTTTTGTGGGTTAGATGGTATGTTGAAGCCATGACCTTCAACATGCACTGAACTCTGAAGCAGTTGAGATTAAAACAACAAAACAAAAAAAAAACTATTTTTTTAAGACTGAGGCAATGGTAATTAAGTGTGTGTCTTGTCCAAATGTTATGATGAAATGTTGCAGAAAATTGATGTAGGAGGATTTTTGCCTTGTCTAGAACAGTGATGACCTTGAAATGGACTGTTGTGATAAAGAAAAAGCTTAGACAAGAAGCCAAGTTCTGGATTCACTGCTCAACCCATATTCCAACCATAAACCAAGATCATGAGATTAAGGATGAGTTGAGAAGACTGAGAGAAAGGTGGGTATGAACCTCCCTTCAGAGGGTTGCTGATCTTAGCCATAAATATACGTTGAAGAGAGTTGTCATGAGAGTGAGGTAAACTTACTTTTCATTAAAACTAATTAACTTGTTGAAGTATCTGATCAGGATAATGTACCTCCTGGACATCTAAGCATAGAGAATTCTGGGTATGTCCCACTCAAAAGAAGACACATAACCTGCTGAAGGACTACAGATCCTTTTCTAACCTCAGAACATTTTGTCTTCAATAAGTGGGTCGCCGAGGAAAGGGATGGGGTTCATGGTTGAGTCTGTGTCTTTTTTCTTTCCCTGACAACTTTTTCTTAAAAATATCACTACAATCAATTTATTTTATTAAAGCCAACTGCCTTAGAGAAAGCAACATTCTGTTTTAAAGGTCTTGGGCTATAACATTTTTCTCCTGGAAAGTCATGACTATTGTAAATGTCTTAATGTTAAAAATGATTTTAATGACATTTACAATGATGCACATTTCTAGGCAAGTCTTAGAAAAAGCAAATAATTTTTTTATTTTTTAACAATTGATTTTTTTCCCCAAAGTATGTGCAAACAAATGTTATCTTGTTGGGCTGTTTCTTTTTACAAGTCCACATTACAGGACGCGCATGAAGATGAGCCAAGGCAATATGCAGTGAGTATACTGGGAAAATGTGTTCAGTGTAAATTTGTTAAAACTGAAGATAAAGGAAGATGCTCATTGTTATTAGTTTTTTCATTAATACCATGTGTGTTTGATGAACTGTCTAAAACTATTAAGTCATCATCAAAACACAAAATGAAGCAACAAGTCAGCTGGATGGGTCGGTTCCAGTGTATACGTTTCCTGTGGACCAGAGGGAGAAATTAAACAATGACTCCTGATTCATTTTTTTTTTTTTTTTTTTTTGGTGGGAGAATTTGATATGCCAACTTCTTCTTGTAGCTGTCCAGTTTCTGTATCATCAAGAAATGAGCAGCTTCTGCATTCTTCCAAGAAGCTGTTGATGCCACCCTTTCAGCCTGCAAAAAGTCCCCACTTTTTCATCTGTAACAACCCTTAACATTTAGGTTAAAAATAAACAAAAGTATTGATTTAACTTCTTAAGTAAAAGGAAAAGGTACAGGTTCTGAAAGCAACTAAGGTGGGAAAATATAATATTCTCCTCCAATAAAACCAAACATTTTTTTAACATCTCTACAAAAGAATTTCAGGCACACAGTGTAGCTCATTTGGTTACAAATTACCATAAAAAGCACAATTACATGTATTTTTTCCTTAAGATTTGAGAGAGAATTATCAATCAGTAGCAGTTTTTAGTACCTTCACTGTTAATTATTTTAGAGGCGATACAATTAAAGAGGTTCTCCTTATGAAGGCCTTTGAAAGAAAATGTTTTTCTGCCTTCATTTTTGTCATGAAACATGACAGGAAGTAAGGTGAGGTAAGAAAATACAAAAGGTTAGAAGGCAGCAGGACTAACAGTCATCATGTCGTTGAGCTCATCACCTTAGGACCCTCAGACAATAGGGACGAGATGAAGAAGACGGGAGCCAGCAACAGACGCTGACCGAGAACAATGAAGCAGTAATGGCTCCGACACAGTGAGTGGAGTTTAAGAAGCTTCCTTCCTGCCCTCATTTATCAACTCATATCTTTCCCAGTTCTTTCCTCATTGCAGTCTGTGAAATGGGCTGCTTTACCTTTACATCCTGATAACACCTTTGCTTTAAAATAGTTTCTCTCTCTCTCTTATCGACATAGCTTCCAAGTGATTGGAATAGCACTTCACCTCTCCGTGTTTTGATTAAAACTTCTACCTTGTCTGAAAGACAGAGGGTATTAAGTTAAGGTTTTATGACTTTTTTGTGTTTTGACAGGTTTGCCCTAGATCTTCTGCATGGAAAGGCTATCCAAGGAGATGGAAAACTTAACATGGGACACTGCACACTCATCGTATGTCCACATTTGTTTATCTGGTTTCATTCCTCATCTCCAATTTCAAAGCAGTCTGATGGTAGAGGAGTCTAAATGAGGAAGGTCTGTCTGGGGTTACCATATTTATCCTCCTATCTCTGCTTGTTTTACCCAAGACTGACTCTTTGTGTGTGATACTTGAAAAAGGATGTGACTGTTATCGTAACATCCTCTGGAGAACTGAGGGTAAGGAGTTAAAACCTTCAGGAAGTTAAGTTTGCAAAGGACAGCCAGTTTTGACTGGGAAAATATCAGCAAGCTCATGGTGCTGGGGGAGTGCTCCTCCTGTCTTTCTCATTTACTGTGTTCATTGTTTCTCTGCAATAAAGAAAGAAGATAGATCTGTGGACAGGTTATGAGCTACAGTATATATATATATATAGTATATAAAGACCAGGTGGTCTCAAAGAGGCCTTAGCTATTATGGATTCCATGTAATGCTCCTGAGTTAGATTAGAGCCACTGCTTGAACTTCGAGCCTATTACTCAAGTTAGGGTGACCAAACGTCCTCTTTTGTCCATGTCCACTTTTTATGTACAGTCCATGACATCCGGAGGGGGATTATAAACTAATAAAAATGTCAGGTTTTCACTATTTTTTTTTCAATGAGACCATTATCGTATGCTTAAATCAACAGGCGCTTTGAAAAAAATACTACGGTACTTTGATATATGATGTAATTCTCGAGGGACTGCCTTGAGCTAGGCTCTAGCGAGACAGCTATTCTTGGACACAAAATCTCTAAATGAAGTTTCAAAAACTGTTTTTCACATACGTCCTGCTTAAAACAAGTGTGAGGCTGAGAGCACCGTGTGCAAAGCTAGGCACATACTGTATATGTTTAGTATATAATAAAGTTGTTGAATATCTCAGTGTCATAATGGGCTTTAAAGATCTGACCCACATGCAGAGAACCACTCAAGAGACCAAGGTAAAAGTTAACTGGTTTATTGAGGGTTAGCAAAAACACAGATGGAGAGAGATATTCTGCTGGGTAATACTGTTGGACCTCAGGGGACTGGTGAACCGGACCCGGAAACTCTGAAGAGGAGATCACAATGATCAGTTCAGGGTAGAAGGTCCAGGCTCATCCAGTGATACGGAAAGGCTTCCTTCCGAAGAACAAAGACATAACAAGTTTAGTCTTAGAGAGACATGGCTAAGGTTAGACTCTGCTAATCTCAGTTTGGCTAGAGTATCCAATACTAGCAAACACTCTAGCGTTGAGGTAGTGACAGCCCGCTGCTCAAATACTCCTCTGGTAATGACCCAACGAGCCGCAGGTATGCAGAGAGGCCCAACGCGGACAGGGCACCGCCTGGTGGTGGAGAGAAGAAAAACACAAAAACAACCCACACAAACTGGAATCCTAACACTCAGAGCTCACATGGACACTGAAAAAACATAAAAAGGCTGCAGAAGGTGAGAGATCTTTTTTGAAATTGAACGAGTATTCTGTTGGACCTGCGAAAACAGGATGTTTTCCTGCTGTAAATGCAGCATACTGTGAAACACCAGAACAGCTAAAAGTCCTTGGATTACACCAGTAGAGCCGGGCGTACACTGTACGATTTTTTTCAGTCGTTAAATGCAGCTGCTGCTCACATTCTATGACTAACTGCAGCGTTTAGTCGTACAGTGTGAGCTCACAGCTCACGATTTATGTTCGGCCCGATGCTCTCATGCGATCTACCTGCTCACACTGTACGACTAAAAACCACGTCGGACTCAGCTCCATATTGAAATGGAGTTCTGAATCGTCTATGCGGAAGCCAAACAAATAGAAGAGGAATATGAAGCTGACTAGAGTGAAACGCGCTGCCTTGCAGTTTATGCAATTTTGTGCTGAAAGCCCTAAAAAGAAAAGACAACAACATATTGGGAAAAAAGACATGGCTGAGCAAACGTAGCTACTACGGTCTCTCAATTTTACAGAAAGAACTCAATTTCACTCATTGCATCCCTGCCATGCTTATGTGTTTACATCTGAGAGGAATAATAAAAAGAAGAAATCTTGTTTGCACGTGCCCACAGAGGGATTTGCCAACGACGGTCCGGACCTTGCGATTCCTGATCGGGAGGTGGTCATGAGAGGCTGATCGCCCCTTGTAACCCCCTGTACACTACACGATGCACGATCAGGCTGAAAGTCGGCCGGATCGAAAGATTGTTGCACCACTGGAAAATCGCCCCGATAATCGCACAGTGTCTTAAGAGGGGGTGCCAACTGTTGATTGTTAAGTGTTTTGACCAGGTCACAAATCTGAAGAGCTTCATTGAAAGGTGCAACAGTGATGAATTCAGAGGCCTGCAGGTAGAACAGAAGTGGAACAAAACACATCATACCTAGAGCTACTGACGATTGCACAGTTTGTCTTTGCATTTCTCTTTGAAGACACTTCTTGTAAAGATCTCTATGCATATCTGGTGAGCAACTGAAAACTGCTGGGAAGCAAAATATGAATGGGCAGACAAGGAGGATGGGGAAAAAAGGATGAAGAAGAAAAGCAGGAGGTAGATCAGAAGGAAGGAATGTAAAATGAAGAAGACAACTAAAGATTAAAAATTTAGATCTAAAACTATAGGAATTTATCTATTTTAAAAGACAGCTATAATTGTGTTACTGGTTGCTACAGATTTTGTTTATTACAGAAGTTATTTTTGTACCATCGAGGTATAATAAAGCATGTCCATTAATCTCTAAAAAGCCTCTTTAAATCCGTCTCATGGCTGGTCGAAATGTCCTCATTTTAGGAAATAAAAATATGGTCGCCCTAATAAGGTGCAACAATCAGCACTGGGCTAATGAGGAGTCTCCATAAACGTTATACTTTCTTTGTGAGATCTTGGTTTTTCTGAGGTTATGGTGTTTCTGGTTAATGTCTGTCCAGCTTGAGATTGTAAAAGTTATCACTCTTTGTTCACCACAAAAACCTCTGCTTGATCGGCCATCATTTGCTTATACTGTAGGTCTAGAAATGAGAGAAATTTCTAACCCCTCTGTGCTTTTTTTGCAACGGTTGGTTCAACATTTGTTGCCTGACAGATAATTACCATGCTCACTCATAATAAAATCTATCTATCCAAAAGGTTGAAGGTGCAGAAAGTCGTTCAACTTTCATCTAACATGTCTTTATGTTGCAACTTTTGTCAATAAATCTTGGTATTTCTTCCCCTGAACTGTTCCATACAAGAACAGGACTTTGCAGACTTGGTCGTCTTTCTTCTGGCTAACAGCAGAATCTATCTTTCTAACCGCGATATCCTGTGAGCATAATTTCCAGCTCTGATGATTTTACATACATAACATAAACCACAATCTGTGCAAGTGCTTAATTTCAACCATTCAGCCATGAAGTATACATAAACACTCTAATCAAGCAGGAGATAGATTGATGGATTAGAGGTTACACCGCCACAGGTTGTGCATGTAGTTTGCAGAGACATTGTTAGAACGTAGAGGAATTATTTCAATCAGTTCACTTTTTTGCTTTTACTAATTCCAATGTGTTGGTTGATAGCAGAAAAAAAACTATTTGTTATAAGTGCAAGCTATCAGACAGTGTTTCAGCTTGTCTTATCATGGATGAAACACACTCATAAACAGGCACACAAAGTGTGCTAATCCCTTTAGCATCTCCATGGAGACTTTAGATTGAGGGGTCTATAAGGGCTTACCAATGCCCTTTCCTAAAAACCACTGTGGCTGGGACTATGGGGGAAAGCAAGGCAGTGAGCCATGAAAGCATGCCATATCTGTCTTTGTGCCTGCCTTCGAACCCATTTTGCATTTTCATGGAGTTAATCCTGGCTTGGCCAGTCTGGTTGTGCATAAATGATCACTTCAGGAGAAGTTCAAACAGCATCAGTATGCATGACCCTTAAATCTCCTTGACATCAGCAACCAGGACAACAGGTCTCTTCACCAATTTCTTTCTGTAGACCAGCACATGACTGCTTTGCTGTGGCTGTTTCTGCTATTAAGGGAATGAGAAATAAAAGGCAGAAAAGGAAAGACATTAAAGACATAAAACAGACACAAAGTAATTTCAAAGTAACTTCATGTATCCTTTTATAAAGCCTTCAAGACTTAAATAAGTACATGTAAATATATATAAGCAAGAAAATGAGATGATAAATGTTTTTAACTTTGTGAGATGCACAACAATGGCTATATTAAGGGATGTGTTTCACCTTCCTGTTATATTTTCAGTTAACATAAATACACATATTACACATTTGGTTTGACATCAGCTATCTTGAGAGATCTAACTTTTTATTTCACATAATAACCTAAATTGTGATCTCCATTATTATGCTCTTACAGATCTATTGTACATCATAAATTAACATAGCAAGCATACTTTTGTATGCGTACTTGTCGTCTCCTGCTTCGTCCGGAACCATGTCGCGGGGGCAGCAGCCTTAGCAGAGATTCCCAGACTTCCTTCTCTGCAGATACCTCCTCCAGCTCCACTTTGAAGAAACCATGATGTGGTTCCAGGCCAGCTGAGAGACACAGTCCCTCCAGCATGTCCTGGGTTGTCCTCTAGGCCTCCTCCTGGTGATTTCCCAGCCACCTCTGCTGATCTCTCATCATGTGGAGGAGAAGCGACTCTACTCCGAGCCTCTCCCCAATGACTGAGCTCCTCACCCTATCTCCAAGGAACTATCCATCCACCAGTAGGCTCACAGCCTGAAGGGGGGAACGACGAAGGACCGATGCAGAGAGAATGGGGCAGGAGTCAGAGGTGGAGGCATCGATAACCTGATCTACAGATGCTTAATAAATCATTTTGAAAATGTATTTTTTATGTGGTGCTTTTGATTTAGAAAAAAACACTGAGTAAGGTTTCATTAGCAGCCAACACATTGTTTTTTTTGACAATGATGATGATGCAAAGTATATATGAACAGACCTGCATAAATACATACATACTAGAATGAGAATGTGTATTTGGTGCATTTATTAGCAATGTCCTTATTTCACAAGGGCTTGTGTTTATATTAGATTTTTTTGTGCATATACTTTTCTTGTGATGTGAAGAAAAATGCAGTATACAAAATAGAGATTAAAACAGAGTGTAGAGTAAAGGCATTTGTAGTACCCATGGTCATCTGTCCTGTTCGTGGCTACATATGCAAACAGGTTAACCCATATAACTTTTTGATTCTTTTGCAAGAGCTGTATCGGATAAATGTTACATAAAAGGTGAAATAACTTGGCATTTTATCAGGAATTTGTATAGTTTTATAATCCTTAAGGACCCCAACATAAAGAATGAAAACTGAACATCAAACAGGGAAACAACAGGAAGAGAAAATACAAGATTAAGAGCAGGATGGACAAAAAAACAGGAAGTAGAGAGAGATTTAGGGCTTAGAGAGAATGATACTACCCCGTGGCCTCTGTTCTCAATATTGGCTGTTGGTTCGCTCCAGTGATCTAAGCTCCACTCCCCCAGCTTGGTCCCAATTTTCTCTTCATGAGTCAAATTAGTTCCAATACCAAGAGCTTAGTTGGGCTTGAAGAAACAGCTGGCTCTGTGTGGGGCCTTGTAGATCCAAAATGGCTGACTGATAACAACAGTAAAGCTTATGTTACCCTAAACATTCCTCTCCCACAAACGTTAGGTCAATGAGACTGAAGGCACCATGAACAAAATGTAAACATAGGGAAACAGCTTCTTTTTCTCATGTTTAAGGGGAATAGTGAAATTAATGTTTTTAGGTATGATGCAGTCAGCATGCAAATGTGTTTTTTAAGTCTCTCATTTGGACAAAAAGAAAGACAAAACAAATACGTTCAGAAAGAGCATTTCACTTGAGAAGTCAAAACTAATTCCTTAAAGTATTCACTGATATGCTGCCTATTTTTTGTTCTGTTTTATATGAATAAAAACACAAAAAAGATTAACTTAAAGGTAGGACACAAACATGTTCTTGATACATCACCTGATAGTCAGTATTCCTAAATACTAGGGTCTTACTTTTTCAATGAAGCATTTTGCAAATTTTCCAACTTAATCAAAGGTATAAATTTGGAAGTACCAGTTGCTTTAACAGCTCTTTTTACAAACAGCTCCTGATATCGGGTCTGTGTCATTGCAAGTGCTACGTCTTATGAAGTCCCAAAATGCAAATTAGCATTTTTATTTGACAGAGATTAATTTTCTGGGGAGAAAGACACATTTACACGGTTTTGGCAGACTTGCCTAAATTATTCCAAAACGACAGCTGGGCCTGGCACACTGCCCACAGAAAGCTTTGTGAAACAAATATGCTTCAACTGATTCTTGCCAAGATGTTGCTTAATTAGACATGATGTTTCTCCTGGGTTTTTAAAAGAATTGTAGTGGTGTTTGTTTGTTTATTTAAAACAAAAAACAAAAACTCTGAGGCTATTTTTGAGGCTTTTTTTTCTCTTTTCAGTCACAAATAAATCAGACATAGTAATAGTTACAATAGTGGATCTATAAGGATATGTTTGCATGTCTAACCTTTACATAGGTATCATAAGTCTGTATTTACATCTGATGACTGTGGAGCCATTTTAGATTTATATCAGTTGTGTGTTTTCAGGTGGAAACTATTTCTGAAACCTGTGACCCTGCAGTCCAATAATGGATTGGTTGGAAAAACAACCGATCTAATTGGTTAACCTCTCTTGGTTACATTAATCAATATTGGTCAAAAATGGACAAAGCTATTAGTTAGATAAACCAATTTAAATGATTAACCAAACAACCAATAGAAAGAGTAATGGTGGTTTAATGATCTCACTGTTTAGCTATAGTCAAGTGTAGTGTGTAATAGTTATCGACCTAGAGAAAATTTACAATGATCTGTAGATGGAAAGTATGCAAAAGTTGGAGTTAACCTTGGTTGTAACATTATTTAATTCCAAATACTAGTATTAAATTTCAATCAGCATTAGAAGCAACAGTGGTATTGGATGCAGGAGTTTCCCCTGCAACTGGGTTAAATCACTTGCTCCGGCTTTCAGTTTTGTTACCCCATATTAGATTTGTGCTTTGACTAAATGTTTGGTTAGATACATAATTTCTATACAAACCCAATTGGTAGAATTCAAACAATTGTTTGTCTCTATAGACCAGTCTGTTTTAGGGTGATGCAGAAATGATAACCAAATATTGTACCTCTCTCAAAAAATACTTTACTTAACCAATATAATAAGGGATTTTTAAGACACAGCCTGTGACTTTGAAGGCCATCGGCCATTGGTTCTGTTCAGTGTTCATTATGCTCAGGTTGCTTTAATAGCAGCCTTTTGATCATCTTCATTGCTGGCTCTGGTGTCTCTTATCATTGTCTTGACAATAGTCAATAGATTTTCTATGGGTTCCAGTCCAGGCCATCCATTCCAGTGGTCATTGAACCAGCTTTTGATATTTGAGTCATTATGGACCAGTACAGAGAAGCTTCTCCTACTGGAAAAGCTTCTCACAAGAAAGAAACACAAGGTTCTCTAAAATTAGCCTGGAGCAGTGGCGGCTGGTGAAAAATATTTTTGGTGGGGCTGATATAGCATAGGGTATGTCTCCAACTAATCCGGAATAAGAATTCAAATAAACAATTGGACAATACATACAATTTAACAGTAATGATTTAATTTACTATATAATAACAGTAA
>NW_015150493.1:2102564-2117985 GCF_000732505.1 Cyprinodon variegatus
AAAAATATATTTTACGTTTCTCTCTTCTTATCAGGGAGGGCGGTGCCCCAGCGCCCCCTATGGGCTGGCCGCCACTGGCCTGGAGGTATCTGGACTTCAGAAACACGGTTTTGCAACACATGCAGATTACATATGTTCTTGTTTAAAGGAGTAATAACTTATTACTTTGCATACACAATCTCTCTGAAATTGTCTTCAAGTTCATTTTAAATCATTTTCATATTTTTTTTTTTAATTAGAGCTAATTTGGACCACTTTTTATACTCTCGTTTTATTCCTGTGAGGGTATAGAAGAGAAAATTAAAAAATAAAACATCACTATACATGTTCATATAGTGATGTTACAGTATTGTAATACTTTATGTAATTGTGGAACATCAATCAGACAGAAATACTTAAAAACGTGGAGCATTTTATTAACATCTATATGTCAAAGCAACAAAGTTAGATTTTAAACTAAATACAATTTAAATCTGTATATGACACAGTGTTGTAGCATTAGCAACATTAGCTGTGTGTCATGGTTAATTTTTCATCTTTACCTGGTCTCCACACAATAGGTAAAAAGTTACAGAATACTTACCGCCTGCAGGAGAGTACCTGGTTGCTGGAATCACCCATTTTTCCAAACAAAGGCTTGATTCCATTTGCCTGACGTCGTCTGAAGTTAGTGAAACATGCAAAATGTGTGCCCTAGACATAAAGAATTGAGGGGAGAATCACAGGAATATTTTATCAAAGATTAAATTAATTAATTGCTCTTTGGTAATTTGGTCCCCAGATGCAGCTTCCTGGGTTTCAAGCCAAACATCAACTAGCAGGGTCCTGTTTAATGTCTTTAAAGCTGCACTACTTGGTCTTTTGGCTGTTTGACGGCTCCTTTCTTTGTGCAGACTAAAATGCCTTTTGCATTGTTCTATTAATGTAAACTTTTGGTCAGTCTGTCTGCCTTTTGTTTATAAGCTGTTTTCTCTTGTGTATTTGGTTGTTAGGAAAGATATTTTCTAGGCTTGTATATATTGTTAGTTTATTTTTGGGGGGAGTAAGTAAGATCATCTTTTCTTTTAGGGTTGTTTTATTTGTTATGTTGAGCTAAAGTATGGCAAAATAAAATTGACATCTTTTTTCAGAATCTAGACTTGTGTTTCTTTCATATAAAGACCAGCCAGCAGTTGTAACACATTGCAGTCCAAATCACCACTGACCTGACTTCAAGCACATGGATTCTGTTCCTCTCCACTGTTCCTCCAGACTCTGCAAGCTTGATTTCCAAACAACAACATTATGTAAACTTTACCTACATCTGGAAAAAGTACTTTGGACCACTAAGCAGCTGTCTAGTCCTGATTAAGGTGTATCTTAACACAACTGGCAAACTTCACCAATTGTTTGCTTTATGTAGAAGAGAGGGAGCAACAGGGATCCCTGATCCTATGTTTAAAAAATTAAATAAATTATTTTTTTATGTATAATTTTTTAAAACTCATATATATTTCCTCATATTTCTGTTTCATATGTTACAATGTAAAACTTTGTAGCCACTGCTTGACCTATATGTACCAACAGAAGCTAACTTTTAGTCATACCTCTAAGAAATAACACCTTCTGTGTCCATTTTGAGTTGCATGGCTTGTTTTGTTGTGTATAAGTGTGGTATTTAACTTTTAATGGCTCATGGCACTTTCTGTTAATTCCCTCAGGTTGTTAAGAACTTAACTTGATCTGCTGCCGACTGTTTTTAACCAAAATAAACATTGTTTCCCGATGGAGGATTCGGTTTTATGTGCACTGGCGGGAATCAGGGGAAAGCGAGGTCCGTGAAACGACGGAAAGAACAAAAAAGGGGCCTGCTGGGAGGTAGGATGGATTTTTACTGGTGGGCAGATGAGAAGAAAACAGATGAAGAAAAGGACGACACAGGAAAGAGACTAAGAAAGTGGAAGGAGTTGAAGCATTTGCTGCTGTCAGTCTGTCCTTTAATCCCTCAGGATCTTTCCTGCCTTCCTTTCCCACGTTCTCAGTGTTAATTGATAAACTCGGGGAGGGAACAGGACCCGTGACAAATCACTCCGGCGCTGCTGTTTTGCTGCTGCTGTGTTAGTGTGTGTGTGTGGGTACAGAACCCTGAAGTGTAAGTGTCGGCCCCCACTAACCTGGCACAACTAAAAATCTGGCAGCAGCATCAGTCTGCTGCTGTCTCATGCCAGTAACTTGTTGTTGGATTTTCCCCTTGAAAGAGAAACCACTTAAACTTTAAATCCTCAGCCAAACTACGGCTTAATGCATGACTCAGTAAAATCCTATATGACTATAAAACAAGCAATGAATGGTGCATGTGTTCCTTTGTATTCATCTCCATCTGAACATTTAACAGAATCTGGTTTCCTTTAGGACCACAGCAGACAGTTGAAAACACACTTTCCTGTTTCTACTGCTCTCATTCAAACATATTCATATTTAGGCCTAAAATGAGGAAATAGGATAATTATGTTTATTTGAACCTTTCACCAAAGGTGACTCATTTTTCACTGAAGTTTCTTCTAGATCTTGCTGGCAGTGTTTTTCTGTGATGGTCTTTTAAAGATTTAGACCAAAGACTTGAAATTGAAAACAATCCTCAACAACTTTGCAGGGAACCTTGGTAAAGATCTGTTAAAAAAAAGGAATATAAGAAATTAATTTTAACTTTTATCCAGAAGAGGAAGTTTACTTGTAGGAACATCCATCCATCCATTTTCTGAGACGCCTATCCCTTCTGGGGTCGCGAGTAATTCCAGCGGATTTAGGAAAATATTCAGAACTAAAAGACCTTCAGCATTCAAAAGCGTAAGTTGAGGTTGGGTAACTAATCTGAATTACCCCTGAGCTTTATAACTCTTTCTAGGACATCCTGGGTTGGAAACAGAACAAACACATTAAAAAAATAAGCTTGAATGGTTGGAGAGAGGTATGCCTGGGTTTTCTTCTTGGTCTTCCTCGGCCACAACCTCATTTTGATTTAGCAGGATTTATTGGATGGATTTCAACCACTGTTTAATTAAAACTTTTAGTGGGCACACTGGGCCTGTTTTAAAATTTGAGAGTCTTTAATTTGCTTTAATTTAACAAGCAAACTAGATAAATATGACTGCGTTAAAAATTTTCCACATTCTTTATTAAACTTTTTATTTTGTAAAACATTTCACTTTCACTATATCACTGTAAAAATTTATCTTTATGAGTCATGATTAAAGTCGTTTAGATCTCTTAAAAAAGGAATCTGGGCAGTTTAAATTATCATTCTTAGATTTTATGGCCCTTTTTCAGACCTGCTTCACCCACAGAGATTTAACGCAATGCAGGCCTTTGCCAAAAACGGAGGTTGTAATTCAAAAGGCCCCCTTGTGTGTTTGTTATATAGCATGTCCCTACAGCAGAGACTCTCCCGTCCCCCCACTGGTTGCTAACAGTTTACTTCCCTGTTCCGCCTGACTGGAACAGGGTAGACATGGGCCTTGTGTTTGATGGGCTCTGGTTGCACTGGCAGCATAAACCTACTGCAGATGGGGAGAAATAACAGAGCACTCACATTCTGCCACAGAGATTACCTGAAATATCCATTTAACTTGTAAAGTGCATTTTTTTAAGGATGATGATATTAATGCTGAACAAACACATCTTTGAGAAGATGGGGGAAAAAAGAGAGGAGAGAGGAAATTTAGGGTTATGAGGGCATAGGATGTCTGGTGCAATAAAGGCTGGTACCAGCATTCAGAGTTTAAGGGCCAACGGGGTTTCAGATATGAATCTCACCCAAGCATGGTAACCTCTGACATCCTCCCAGAATCCCTCTAGGGGGTGCAGTGCAGTTATTGTCTCCATTTTTTTCTGCCTAACTCTCCCTGACCTTCTCTGTCCTCCATCTGAGCAAGTCCATTACAGCCATTTATTTCAATTCTGCAAAAGCTATCTGCACATAAACTAATCCTATTCTCCTCAGTGATCCATCTCCCCCTCTGTTGCTGCCGTCCATTCATGTGTTGGACAGAGCCATCGATTCATCTGCTGGACATGACCGTATTGTGTTAAAATGCAGGGACGATAGAAGTAGTGAATAGCAAACTGAAAGGCAGAAAGTGGCCAAGGGTCAGTGTGGAGGAATGGGAACACCCAACTAACTTTAGGCTTCTATCTAAGACATTCAGACCCTCCAGGCAATTGATACAAGATGTCAAAGGCGCACCAATTAGTCACAAACTGTAAGCGGAAACATATTTCACACTATGAGTCATGGGAAAAGGACTTCTTAAAGCCATAATCATTTAATCATACATTAACTTCATAACAACAACAGAAAGAGCGCTCCTTCCATAGCAATTCATCCCTTTGCTTTTCTCAGTAGTTTTATTTTGGTTGAAATCAAATAACAAGACTTGGGAGTCAATTAGTGTTTGTATCAGTGCCTTGGAAAATGCCACTTCCAGATGTCAGTATAGCCAGTTGAGGAAGGAAGTCGCCAAACAGAACTCAACAGATCACAGCACAATGACTTCAGTTGTAAGGATGGAAGTTGCAGCCCGCTCAAACAAGACAGCACTGTCCAACAGGAAACACTTCAGTGGCTCTGTTTACTGATATGACTTTTCACTCTGGTCAGTGACATCCCTCCAGGATACACATTTTAACGTGTGTGCACGCATGTATTTTCATTAAATGCACAGTGCTGCAAGGAAAGGAAACAAGTTGCTTTCATGAAAGCCAGAATCCTGGCTCCACAATGTTCTTAAAACCCCACAGGAAAAATCTCAGTATTTCCTAAAGCATTTATTTCTGCTTCTTGACACTCAATCATGACTTCACCTCACAACATAACAACAAACAAAGCAAGATGTTACCGGATGACCCTTAAGCTTTGGGACCATCACTGAGGCGCTTGGCCTCCATCTCTTCTTCCCCATCCAACTCCTCTAAGACAGATTTGTCTTTCCTTCTTCATCTCCTGAGACTTCTCAGCCATGAATGGGGAAGGAGGTTAACTAATAGGCTAAAGCTATACAGATCCATGGAGAGAAAGCTAATACTTTCCATGTATTAGTTTGCACAAGCTCAGTTAAAGTACCACTTTTATAATCTGTATGAAGTTGTAACTAGTGCATATCTATACAATGATATCTTGATGGTCCTTAGTGTGTCAGATGGGAAAAAAAACAAGTTCGAAATGCCCCTATTTTTATTTTTACAAAGAAATATGAGCTCATATCTTTAAGCTATGTTTTTAAAAGTGCTTGCTCAATGTAGATCTGTACAATTTGGATTGGGGTAGTATGAATGTTTCAGGATTCAAAGTAAAAACCATGAATAATTGGATTCTCTGAAAAACTGTTAAATAGTCCTTTAGCTAAATAAAAATCTTTAATTCTGAGACTAACTTTGCTACAATTAGCAAGCTGTGTTACCTTGTCATATTTTATGTTGCAGTGCCTATACTATCAGGTCTAGCATTCACCCTCTATTTACTGAACACAATACATATACACCGTAACAAAACGCGTTTGGACTTTAACTTACAGCTTTCTTTGTTGTTGAGAGTCATGGTTCTGCACTTCACATGGTTCTGTTTAAGATTTCTTTTCGAGTTCTCATACGTTTCATTTCCGTTTTTTGTCATTCTAGTTGTATTCTGGTTGTATTTGAAGTTTGTATGTATTTCTTGTTTACCCTTTGTTGCCCCCTTGTGTCATTCTCCATCCCTTAGCTCCCTTCTAGATCCTTCTGTCCACACCTGCTCCCAGTCATTTGATCACTCAATTCTTTGTTCTGTTTGGCATAAATACTCCTCCTCTTCAGTTACTGTTTGCTGGATTGTCTTTATTTCTTTACCTATGTGTTCCCCTTTACTCTGATCCCTGTGTTCGATGATTTGTTATTTCTCTATTTAAGCTTCTGTTGCCACCATGGGTAATAAAATCTGCAAGAAACCACCTCTTCTGTCTTCCGTCATGTCTCTTCCCCTCTCTCACAACCCCTCTTCTGTCAAAAAACTGAGCCACAAAGAAATCTTCAAAAGTCCCTTACTTAAAACATTTGCAAAATATGTTAGGTCTACATAACGTAAAAGACTCATTTTCGGTCATCGTAAATGTTTGATGGAAGTTGTTCAAGTGGCTATTAATGTTCCATGTATAACCAAGTTGTTTCTTTCCTTCTCTTGAGTAATGAAAGTTTTTTATTTTTTTATTTTTTTACTCTGGTCATTGATGCCAACATTTGATGGATGATGTGAAATATTAAAGTGTGGCAAAAGCAATTATTTCTTACTGCATTATATCAAATATTTTGTGTCAAAAGATACATTCTAGTCTGTTTTGACTGTGCTCAGCATTCGTGAGGATGTAGTGAGGTGTGATAGGCGATGAAGAGATGAGGATAAAGGGTTTTTTGGGCTTGATGGGAAAGCGCCAATGGAAGTCATAAATCAGAGGTCATTGTCTATGTCAAAGAATGAGTGTGTGAAGAGGTGGCAAGGGTTGAGAACCGGCCATGAGGAGGGTGGGAGTGGGGGTTCGGCGGATAAGACTTTTGAGGGAGATCAGGGTGCGGTCACTGTGATGTAATCCAACGGACATCTGTGCTTCAGTGACAGACAAGACACACTGTGTTCCAGAGACTCTCACACACATACTTACACACCCCTACACACACACATTGACCAGCACTTCCCAAGGAGCTGCACTGCGGTCCCTGTCTGGGAGCCAGAGGCTTGGCACTAATGAGACTAAATGAGGCTCTGTGAGGAGGTCAAAGCCTGTCAAACAATCTGTCAGACAGCTGGTTAAAATATTGCTCCAGTATAGTTGAGTCAGAAACAAGCTGGTCAAGCAAGAGAAGCACCAAAAAAGCTAAAATATCATCCTGCATCCAACCAGAACTAAATAATCCACACTCTAGAGATCTTTTTATTACGTAGAAATCTAACAAGCTTAAATTATGCTCTATGATGCCCATTTGGTGTTGTGGAAGTTTTTATTAATCTCAGCTATAACAGAGCTAAACTATTCATTCCAGTTTTTTAGTGGAAATGAACACTTGTCCTTTAGTTTCTATTATTTTTTCAAGCAGAAAAGGCTAAAGAAACAGCTGCAGAATTTAAAAACAGAAACTCAGAATTTGCTGAGTCATTGTTTCCCATTGTGATTCCATGCTTTGGAGCAAGATTGAGCCCACAAATCTTCTCACAAGACAGACGGCGTCAAAATATAGGAATTTTCCAAACTTGCACTGTGCAAAATTATTAAAAATTATATAAAGTGTGAGCAGCAAATCTGTAAATGCCATATTATTTTTATGCCTACTGTGTTTGATGTAGCAGCAATGACAGGCTAAAAATACCTTTTACATGCAGTTTTCAATTAGGGGATTCAGAGGATTTCAAACAACAGATGGATCCTCTGCACTTTAAGTGGATTTGACAAATAAATAAAAACTCTACACTAAATCCTCAAGCAATATGGCTTACATTATGTTGATAGACAACGCATATATAGTAGTGCTCTAACAGTAAATATCAAGTGTGGGTTTTTTTTTTCTTTTTTTTAGTTTGGCTGCACTAGTGGGCTTTATTTGGAAGTACACAGACAGGGAGGCAGTAAAGAAAGTGGGGGAAGACATGCAGCAAGGGTCTCTGGGTCAGGATTGGAACCCAAGAGGGCATCTCAAGTACTAAGTCCTCCATTGCTTGCACACTTTGGCTCTGTTCGGATTTATGGGTTGCGTCTTCCAAGTACCAGGTAAACCTGGACTGGATCCTTCGAAGTCCTTGAAAATAAGGACAGATAATAATGAATAATGATGAGGTCAGGCTTGCTGAAAAGTTATAATCCCATTGACGATGCCTCTTATTCATACTAAACTAAAAGGTTATTTGTAATTATTAATTTGTCCAGACCACATTGAATCATGACTCTTTGAAAACATTGAATCCCATTGAATTTGCATGTTACAATTTCTCTTATCGCTGCATGTGTGCAACATTTGGTGTGAAGAACCTTGCCTGGCCTGCACAGTCCTCGTCTAGATACAAATGTATCCCTAAAGCTTGTAAAAGATGTTCACAGAATCGGTAAAGTTACAGTCGCTGGGAACCAGGGTCCATTGACGAACTGAGTTCTGTTGATTAAGTAAAGGATGTCATCATAGTTCATATGAAAGTAAACAGACAAATGATTTTGTTATTTTCGGGTCTGTTTTTCAATTGTCTTAGCATTTGTTGTGAAGAGAAAAAAAATACAAATAATACGCCAATCAGAATGCATAAATTAATCTATTGTTTTCTTTAAGAAGCAAATCTTATACCTTGTCAGTCGGTCATAGCTCTAAATATTTTTGCCTCAGCACATGATTAAAGTAACACAGGGGAAGAGGCTAGAGTTTTGCATGCAAAAGTTGTGGATTTACATCAGGCTATGTAAGAGGAGAGTTAGGCCAAGCAACACTGACATGGTCCAGGCCTAAAAATGCCTTAGCATGGGGTAGAATGAACTGGCCGAGGCTGCAGCGTGAGCATAAGTCCAGGGGGTGGTTTAAGTGGTCCAGATCGAGTGAAGTTTATTTGACTTTACGTACTCTAGGTTTCCCTCAAAAACAAACAGGACTAACTCTGTTAGCTGTGTGTTTTAGCAGCTGTGACCTCCAGTATGACTCAGCTTGACCTCATCTTTGCTGTCCATGGGGGATTCCTGCTCCTTAAATGACAGCCCGCCGGTAGATCAAATTCAACTGTGCTTTTTATTCCCATGTTAGTGTCTTACTTAAAGTGGAATTAGATGTGTGCTTTGTGTTGTTTTTCTTTTGTTTTTTTGTTTTGTCTTTTAGTAGGTTATAGTACATCTAAGGTTACGTTCCAGGACAAAGGGGTATGCTGGACAATGGTCACCGCACACTGACACTCAAACATTTGCACACACCAGATCTTGCATGCTTTCAAAAACAGAGACAACACAGTCCTTCTGGCCAGTCGAAGCCAAACCAAGACTTGGATCCGAGGTTTTCCATGACTCAAGAGCTGAGACATTGAATCCCTTGTTGCCATAGATACCTTGGATGACAAAATATTGTCAGAGAAGTATTTGTGACAAAGTATTTCAACAGCTGCTTTTATGACCAAAGGTCCTGATGGGGATTTGAAACCTTTCCTAGTGTAATTATAATCAGAGGTGAAGATTGAGACAAAACATCAGTCACCGTATGAACACATGGATTTATTATACCCGATTATAACATCATCACAGAGTTTTTAAGTAAAAATGTACGTGGGAAGATAGAAACAGCCTCACATACTTGAAAAACTAAAGCATTGGTCAATCAGTCATCAAGCAAACCATCATCAAATTTTATCCCATATCATTTAGAACTGATCCATCTATCTATCAGACTGTCTGTGAGAGAAAGAAAAATAAAAAGGGGGGATTGAAAGAGAACCAGAGCTAAAGACTAGACTTATGGTAGGGCGCTGTTTCATCCTCAAACACTTGGATCTTAGCACCCAATGTAAACATGCAACATCAGCAAACGTCACCAATAAGAAATTTTGTGATGCTATTCTTTCATTGATCAGCGAGCTAGCTATAATTTTTTTTGTATATTATGATTAACTGTTAATAAAAACAAACTGCTCTTTTTTTTCAGAAGCTGGATATTCCTTTTACATTGGGTCTTTAGAGATGCCTATATCAGAAATAGACTTCCTGGTTGAGTGGAATCAATTTTAAATTTAACTCTGCATGGTTTTAACCTCTGCTAATCTCTCGTGTTATCAGCTTTTGTTTCCAATGCCCTTTATGAGTGTAGGAAAAGTCCTGACAGCAATCGTATGATGGTACTTTCTGTGTAACCCTACATCTACTAAACCATTGCCCTTTCATGAAAAAGTCCAAACCAAACAGTAAAAAGTCACTTATGAAATAAAATAGTTATTCATATTCTTTCCAGAGATCCTATCTATAAGACCTTATGCCTTGTACATTAATCTAAAATGAGTAGTAAAAATGTTTGTAAGAAAGTGAGAAAGGCATAATGCTGCTATATAAAAAACATTCATAGACATCAAGTAAAAATTTCAGATACATTTCTTACTATAACTTTAAATTAAGGCTTTTAAATTAATTACTAAGCGTGATTACCAAGAAGATTTAGACTAAGAAGCACAAACTGTGTGCAGAAGAAGTCTATCTGTGGGGATTTACCCAGAGTGAAAGGTCAGAGGTCAGAGTGGCTCGGTTAAGCTTGGGTCATTGGGAGTCCCTTTTGGTTTTTATCCTCAGGACCCCTACGTGAGACAGGTCAGCCATATAAACATTACACTGCTGCCCCTTGCTATGCTTGACAAATAATCACAGAACAATAGTTGTGGCTCCCTTAAGAAACGGTTGCTGTTTGGTGGCTCCATTTACAGCTCATCTTGATTCATGTGTCCACTTTCTTTAAACCTGTCCCCCACCCAGCATATTGATCAGTATAAGCATAAGTCCTGCTTACATTTATTCTTGCATCTTGCAAAAGCAAATGTTCTAGTCAGTAAGGAGAAAACATCTGGCAGCTGCCTGTTTGTCTCATTTCCCTTTGACATCTCTACTTTTTGATTCTGATCCTCCTAATTAAACTTTAAGAGTCTGCAAGGCTAACCGCCCCCCTCCCTGTCTCCACAACTTTCTCACAGAGAGCACAAAGGCCTGGAGGAGACTAGGAGAGAGGGACAGACAGAGCAGGGAGAGGAGCCAGAGAGCCCAAACAGAGGGTGGATTCATGGTGGCTCTGCTTTGCTCCTTATCAGTATCCTGCCTCAGTGAATGAAGCTCTTCAGAGGAGCTCCTCGCCCTTCGATACCCAATATGCCTCCAAAGCTATCTTTAAATCCCCACTGCATGTGCACACACACATACACAAATGTAGGCTTTATTTCCACTACAAATAAAAGCAGTGAATGTGCAGATGGAAATAGTCATCAGTGGATGTAATGGTGCAGATATGATGGCTGCTGACCATGTCCATGGAATTTCATTTTCTTGTTCTTTGTTTGGGTTTTTTTAATCGACTCTTTTATCAAATTAGATCTTGGCTTTAACGAACCCAAAGAGACATTATAGCAAGCTAGGCTTGTATTTCTAGTGTGGAAAATATCCTGATTTAGAGGGTACTTAAGGTTATAGATGTGCCCTAAGATGCAGTCAAACCTAATTTCACAGTTATAGGATTTAGTTATTGACTGCCTTGGTATAGATGTATAAAAAGTAAAAGTCGTTTGTTGCAGCAACTTAATCTTAAATTTAAAAAAATGTCGGTAGCTTAATTTATGCTGAGGAACGACAAAAAAAAGAAAAAACAAATTTTTAACCTCTATCTCCAGTGGTTATTCTGGGAGGGGCACACCGAGAACAGATGCCAAGTCATTTGCAGGTCACACACACCTAAATGCAATGTAGGTACTGGGAGTACTGGGAGAGAGCCTATGTATTATAAGGAGAAAGTGCCAAAGGCCAGCTGAAAAAAATACATATTGGGATTCCAACCCTAAACCTTCCTGTTGCCACTGCTTACCTTTCAGAGGGCTTCCCTGTACCACTATCAGAAATCTAAGTTGCTTTGCTGGTTTCCACTACGAATTTAAATAGAATGTGTTTTAGGTTTTACCTGAAGAAACTACGAGAAGTTCTGACGTGAGATAAAACTAGAAAAGCAATCGGAGAGTGCAGACCTACGCTAAGCAGATTGTTACTTACACATATAGCTAAAACTTGCACATGATCTGGATAATTACCAAATTTTAATGAATTGTTCCTTGGCAGGGGGTGCACCTTTGTTAACAATTTCCTTAAAATCCTTTCATAATTTTATAAATAAGGCACAACGTGTTCCGCAGCCTCTGGTGTTTGTTCTGCTCTCACCTTCTTTATTCACTATGCACTCTGCTTTCTTGTTTGTTGATGAGCCTTAGAGGGCAACATATTCTCATTATCAGTTCGTATGAAATCGTACGAAACGTTATGCACACTATTTCGTACGTTTTGGACGTTTTTCCTCGAAAAACCACATCAGTGCGCATGCGCTGGCAGACAGAAAAAAAAAGCAGATCCGCGGACGGACGTAAAACTGGGAACGTACGAAATTACAGTGCATAACTCATAATGAGAATACACTATAGAGGGAGACGTGGCTCAATATCCTGTGTTTCTGTCTTTAGTATAAGACTTTTGGACTTTTTTGAGTTTTTTTGCTGAAGCTGTAAATAGTCACTGCTGCCACTCTCTGGTTTAGAGGGGAACTGCTTTTTTCGCCAAATAATGTTAAAGAATCCTTTAAAAAGTTTCTGCATCTGGATTACGATGTGAATCCTCACTATAATTTAATGGATTGTTCCAGTGGTGTAGTCTACATTATTGTAGTGGGTATACTGTGCTTAGAAATAAGCACGCTAGTAAGTACAATGTAATTTACCCTTTTTTTTTATTTTAAGCATATTTAACATTGCTTAATTTCTCTGTTGCTTACATTTGAATCAATAAACAAAAAAAGTAGAATCTATAAAACAGTACAACAAAACATGCTTAAGTATCAAGTACTACATGTAAGTACAGAAGTACTATGCAGGTTAAAACTGTGTCTATAAAAAGTTTGCAGACATGTTTGTTTTGAGTTTCCTTATGTTTCACTTGTCTTCTTGTTTCTGTTGCAGAGCGGTGGTTTCTTAATCATGTTGTCACATACATCCTAGGTTCAAGAAGATTAACAGGAGGCCCATTTATACTGATCATCATGAGATGACTTATATTTGACAACAACAGAGAAGATCTTTTATCTGTACAGATATTGTTCATTAAGCTGAACCCTCTTTCACACTCAGCTGTTTGCATGCAAGTGATCAGTGGTTTAAGGTTTTCAGGCTCCCTGCTATATCCTTTCTTTGCCTTGCAGCTATATTTGCTGTGATCAGTGGGAATAAAGTAGTTTTAATATGTTTTTAAGTGGGAAAGTCCACCTGAAAACTTAATCTGGGCAGTCAGTTCATCCAGATTACCATCCTGCCTTGCAATATTATTTCTGTCGGAGCCGCTCAGATCCCCCCCCCCATACCGGCGGTGCACTGTCAGTAGGAATCCCATCCAACAGCAGCCTCTGGCCCGGTCGCCACCTCGCGGTCCGCTGCGGCGGCTGGAAGCGGTTTTCATGAACGTAATCCAAACTGCAGGCAGTAGGATAATAAAAGCAAAGACGCTTTGTTGGCAGATTTTAACATTTTCTGTTAATTTAGGCGTTAATAAATTGTTTCAGAGGAGTGATCACAGCGCTCTGTATCATCAGCGATCTGTCTGTCACCCTGCCAGCTCCCAGATCAGCTTCTCAGAGTGGTTGATGCGGCGTGTCGAGCAGCAAAAGTTCAATTTTTCTATCTCGAGCAGCATCGCGTTTGGGGCGCGTTGCGCGCGTCAGATGCTCAGACACGCTGCAGGACCTTTTGCTGCGCCTTGACGCGCGTCAACCATTGACTTTGTATGTAAACTCACTGCTCCTGCCATGCCTGCTGCGTCCGGTGTGAACGCAGCATTATTGGGCACTTTTAAGTGGTTATACGGAAATTCACAAGCTTTTCTAGTGGGTATACGGCATATACCCGCGTATCACATAGACTACACCACTGCGCAGTCCCATCTGAACTTCTGCTTAGCTTTTAGGCTCTGACACAGCTGACCAAATGCCCTGAGAGAGTGAATATAAAACACAAACAAAACTGGAAACTATACTACAGGATGGGGGCGTGTCATGATCGTTTTTACAAATCTGACCCATATGCAGAGAAACCACTCAGAGAGAACGGAAAAAGTTTAACAGGTTTATTGAAGGAGTAACAGGTATGGATCTGGAACTCAGTGAGCTGGTAACCCGGACCTGGAAGTGAGAAGGTAAGTTCAATGGTGAGTTCAGGTTCTGTGGGAATCTTGGTACCTCAGATATTTAGCGGGGTTTGGAACTCACGTTTGAGGGGGGCCTTGTTAGTCCTTAAATCCAGACTGTGTGGTGAATCCAGGGTTTTGTAGCACAAAACCCTGGAGGGCAGACAGGTTAGACTAGCGTAGGACCTGGAGGAGTAATGGAGCGGACTGTCACTCGGATTTTCAATGGGAACTTGAACGGAACATGTGGAGGTTTACCCCTGCTCAGTGTGACTTGATTTATCCTTCCAGGGGAGAGAAGGTCCAGGTATCCAGTAACACAGGAAAGCTTCCTGCCGAGGAGCAAAGACAAAAACAAGTTAGACTCAGAGAAACAAAGCTAGATTAGACTCAGCTAAACTCAGCTTGGCTAGAGTACCCAAAACTGGTGAACACTCTGGCGTCGAGGTAGTGACAGTCCACTGCTCAATTACTCCTCCAGACAATGGTCCAACGAGCCACAGGTGTGCAGGGAGGGAAGGCAAAGACAGGGAACCTCCTGGTGGTGAAAAATAGAGACACACAAACAGGCCACACAAACTGGATTCCTAACAGGGTGGAGGCATTCCAGCCGATGGATTGACAGCTGACGCAGCACTCATCACCCAGAGTGTCCCCAGTGTTGCAGCTCCGGAGAATTAGCAGAAAGCCTATCCATATCAGGGATTCAGAACAGGCAGGAACAGACAGAAAAGGCACGATCCAGACTTCAAGGCATCCTAGGGCTCTCAGGTAGGTTCAGAGTCCGAAAGAGTCCGGAAGCGTGACCAGGCTGACACTCACAGGAGCAAACAGGATCAGGTGCAGACGGGCAGGCTCAGTGGAAGAGGGTAGCAGAGACAGGACGTGAAACCAGAAATTAAGCAGGACCTTTAAACTGGTCTCCTCCTTGGTACCAGGCTTAGGGGAATAAAAACTGATCCTCAGGAGGGGAGGAACAGTGGACGAGCAGGAGATCAGAAAGACACAAAACCCTCTTTCCACTGGCCGCCGGGATCCAGGACATGAACCTTGGAATAAACAGAACTGAACAGAAAACAACATATAATGATCTGGCCATGATAGCTGGAACTAAGCCCACTATAAAGGAAAGTAATTAAGGGAGTAATTAAGGCCAGCTACCACAGCAGATCATGACAATACCAGAGGCCATGTAGCCCTCACTAACAACTGTGGCCATTTCTTTTACTACCGTATTTTCACGACTATAAGGTAGGGTGACCATATGTTACTTGTTACTAGTTGTTTTAATGGTTATAAAGTCAGATATGTGGTGGTAATGTTTGATTTATCTAAAGGTTTTAATCTGTTACTGTGTAAATGGGTTTGGCTGGAATTTAAGGACAGATTCTAATAAATCTGCAGAGTGGGGACTATAAATCTGATAGGAGTTTAATTTTTTTATTGTTGTTTTGCACAATAAGCTTAACTAAGAATTTTTTTGTTGTTGAATATTAGAT
>NW_015150494.1:0-2496 GCF_000732505.1 Cyprinodon variegatus
CTCCCTCTTACCCTCCCTTATCTATCCTGCTGTGCTGCTGGAAATGATCAACCTGGCAGCTGGTGTCTTAACACTACTGATCAATTTTCCTTCATGAGAAGACTGGCAAAGGATAGCCCTCTTGCCCCAATGTGACACATACCACCAGGCATGACATGGACTGGAAGTTGAAGTTCATGTGCCTGTGCAGTTGAGGGCATCTAAGATGTGTATGTAATTAGATTATTGGTGACAGGATTTCTGATTATTGGACTTGGTAAATACCTGGTCTGGTTTATTGTGAAATTTAGAGAGTGTCGGCAGTCGTTCAGGCCATGCTTTAGCCATACACTAACAGTATCTCCCATGGCTACTGACCAATGTGCCTTTAAGCTGACCCCTAGGTTCCTCCTCCCATTTTCCTACCAATCTTCTTGCCTTTCCTCCTCGCTTCTCTTCTTCCCTACTCTTGCCTATTCTTCGCTCCGTTCCTTCCTTATTCCCATATGCTCTAAGCATTTTTTTTTCTTAACAACCTCCCATTCTTCCTTACAAGGACACTGTAATATTTAAGTTCATCCTCACTTTCTCCCTGTGTTTGCTATTATCATAATTTCAAATTTAAGGGCAGCACCTTCCAATGGATGCAGCCTCAGGCAGCTCTCCCCCATGTATGTATGTATTGTGTCTCTAGGATGGGTTGCTCTGGAAAATTTTTTGTTGTGCTTTAACCCACAGTCGGCCTCAGCAGATGGCTGTTGACACTGAGCCTGGTTCTGCTGGAGGTTTCTTCCAGTTAAAAGTGAATTTTTCTCTCCACTGTCGCTGCAAGCATAGTTGGTTTGAGGGATTTATTTCGAGTTGATGCAATCAGCTAGTTTTCCTTAGATAGAAAACTTTGAACTAATCTGACTATATGATCTGGTTGAATATTCTCTGTAATGTGCCTTGAGATGAAATGTGTTGTAAATTGGTGCTATATAAATAAACTATATTGAATTATACAATGACAAATAAAGGCATTCTGATTCGGACTCTCTTTAACACATGAGGGCTTCTGAAATAATGTAGGTTATCACTAACAATGTCTGTTTCTACATTTGCAGCCCAGGCTTACACAAAAGTTTAGCCAGAGACAACAGATTTTACAGATACATTTAAATATAAATTAAAATGTGTTTATAGAATCACAGGAAGTCACGGGCAGTGGGATGAGAAACCCCTGAAGTCAAATCAGGTTGTAGTCTTTTGACGCAGATGCAGAATCACACAGAGAAAAGTGAATTGTAATGTTTTTTTTTTTTTACAAAAGCAACAAGAATCTGGAAGCGGAGCGCAACAGGAAATAAGGAAAATAGGTTGAACACAAGGATGTATACTGAGGCCAATAGATCAAGGGGTTAAGCAGGAAGCAATGGTCAGGNTACGGTAATGCAATGTTTTTGGATACGACGGTCAAAAACTGTTGGTTTTTTACCTTTTTTTACCGTAAATTTACTGACTTTTTTTACAGTGTACTACAACAAGTCCTAACAACAAAACATCAACTGTCTCTCATCTATAAAAAGCTAATGGCGGATACATCCTATAACACTCTACACATATTAAAAGAGAATGGGAAATTGAGCTCAATGTCACCACAGAGGATGATAAGTGGGAAGATATATGCTCTGAATGTCATAGGGGGATGGGGAGCCAACTGTGGAAGGAATATGTTTGGAAAGTAAAGATGAGTTTTTTTAGGAACCCTTTAAGAGCCGCCGTTTTTAAAAACAAATGTAATAACAAGTGTTAAAGAGATTGTGGGATGGTGGGGGACCATACCCATATATTTTGGGATATGCCCGAAAATACAGACTTTCTGGAGAAACATCAAAAACAATTTGGAAAAAATTACCTTTTACCTTTGGACCATGCCTTGTTCTTATTGGACAACATGGCAGAACAAAATTTAAGCAAAGACCAATGCTATATTCTACAGATCCTTTGGATGACTGTTAGGAAAATTATAACCATCCACTGGGTGCAGGCTGACCCTCCTACAATATATGAATGGATGCAGAAAATTAAACATGTCCAAATGATTAAAAGTATGACTGCTATTCTACAGCTGAAGCTGCCTTTGTTTATAAGGAGATGGACTCTTGTTACTCTATACATGGATAGAATGTGAATAGATAATGGAAAGATAGATAAGTCCAGCTACTTGTATGTTAGTCTATCTTTATTCTTTGTTTATGGTTTTGTTTTTCTGATGTTGTCGTATATTTGCCTGTAAGTTATGTACTGGCAATAAAAAAGAAAAACCTTTCTGGCACTGTGTATGTACAATGTTATTCATTAAATGTAGATTAGCTGCAAATGCATCAATTGCTGAAATGTGCTGAACCAGAGCCCCCTTTGTAAGGTGAATGCAGCCAACAAGTGCAATCAGCCTGTTATGTAACTATCTCACACTCACATCAACACATGCAGGCGTTGGGCAAAGGAAATTTTTTGAACACAAATTTGTAAAAA
>NW_015150494.1:6279-7699 GCF_000732505.1 Cyprinodon variegatus
GTTATTTAACATGTAGCCCTATATAAAAAACCAACTGATCCACCGATTACGAGATTGTAGACACCTGTGATGCTAATTAGTGGACACACCATGATTTAACGTGTCCATTTAATTCTAGTATTTTCTAGGGATGTGATAATTTTTTCTAGACCTGTTTTATAAGTAAATGTTCTAAATCATTCTTTTAAAGCATGGTTTAAAAAAGCAATGCCTGACATTTCATTTGTTCTTATATAGAATTTATATTTATTAGTAAAGTTGTCAGATTGAAGTTATTTCTCTAACGTGTTTTTTTACTTTATTTCCTAAGGGGGGTGTGGCGGGGTTGAAATTGATACCTTAAAGGGTCTCCTGAGAATATTGCAGGTACAGGAACAGGAAGGCGACCTAAACTCAAGGAGCTCGTTAAGGCTTTAACCAAGTTTACTGCAGGGAATCTCAGAGCAAACCTGAGGTTGTAGAAATGTTGCAGCCCTTGCAGCTGACTTTCTTAGGCGTTTTAAAGTTTGCACTGAGTTAACATCAGGCTTATAATCAAGATTTTCCCCTTAAACACCGTCTCCAAGTCTGCTATAAACACCAACCCGAGCCGCGGCCATTTTAACTTCAATATCCGTATAACTTGCTCTACTCATCAAGCTGCTGTAGCACTTCAGCTTCCTTCTGCTTCAGACCTGCCATAATCTGGGCTCCTTATATTTTCATTCACATTCAAGCTTACTGACTTTCGCATGTTGAGCTTCAGTCTCTCTTTGCTGCTAGATCTGCTTCTGCCATTACACGCCCTTAAGAAACTTTGGAGCTGGTAACTGATGAACCACTTATACGTGAAGAACGTTCATTAGAGTTTTCTCCAAAAACAGATTGATATTCATCTCCATTTAAGACTTCTCGCACCCTTTCCTTTTCAACCTCATGATTACATTTCTCTTCAATAATACCCGCTTCTAAACACTTACAAGATCATAAATCTCATTTGTTAGTATAGTACAGGCATCTAGTTTCTGTACAATATCTGGAGTATTTAAAGAATTGCGTTGAAGAAACTAATAATTCTGTTTCAACTTCTCAAGACTGTTTTGAACTTGCTGATTTATTTCATCCAGATTCTCCTGAGAGCGGAAACCCTTTCATTTCTTACTGGCTTCTCTGGCTATTTGTTTCCAAGAGGCATAATATTTAAGAAATTCCTTTATCTGTTTTGCAAACTCTGCTTCTCTGTACTGCTCTCCCTTTTCAGTTAACCTTCTTGTGTGAGCACCTGAAACCAACTCTTGTCTTTTTGGCTTTTCTTCAGTGCACACATCTTCAGCAGAAAGTCGTTTTTCACATGGAAGTGACATGTTAACTTTAAAACCTTACAGTAAATTAAACCCACATTCAAACTAAACATTTAGTTACAAAAAAAAAATTCTAATAT
>NW_015150494.1:8471-10235 GCF_000732505.1 Cyprinodon variegatus
CGATTTGCTTACCCAGTTGTCCAGGAATGATATTAATATAATTTTGATAAGTATTTCGTGCGCACGATAAACTTATTGCGTGGCTACGAAGTAGTATTTCGTGCGCACGTTAAACTTATTGCGTGGCCACGAAATAGTATTTCGTGCGCACGATAAACTTATTGCGTGGCTACGAAGTAGTATTTCGTGCGCACGTTATACTTATTGCGTGGCCACGAAATACTACTTTGTGCGCACGAAATACTACTTCGTGGCCACAATAAAAAAAATTTTTTGACCATGTCATCATAGGGGCTCTGTAAAAACATAAATTTACTATACAAATAACAAAATATACCTCACTGCTTTCACTGGGGAACACTAAGTGTTGATTTATTGCTTGATGACAAACAGCTTGACAGTTCAAGTCATTCATTAGTGCAATGATCCCACCAGCATCTATAGGGCCTGCCCTCATTTCTACGGCAGCCAGTGAGGTACAAAAAAAACAACAAAAAAATTAAAAATTAAACATTACCAAAATCAATGCCAATCAAAACAGACAAACATCCATAAACAATCTGCAACATTTAGAAAATTCACCAATAATTTACATTAAAAAATAAATTACACAATTAATGTTCAATAACTCACTATCCATTGCATCACTCCTTTGAAGCATGGTTTAAAAGCAATGCCTGACCTTTCATTTGTTCTTATATAGAATTCAAGTAATTTCTCGTGTATTTTTTTTTTTATATCCTGAGGGGTACCAAAAATGTTAGTATGTGTAACTGAATTCATAGCTCTATTTTATATCATGTGAACATTTCTTTATAGATGTGTTACATGGCCAAATAAGACGTATTGTCATATGTGATCACCAGTGTATGTTTTTTTTATTGTTTTGTTGTTTTTATTTAGAGCCGCTGGTGGTTATTTTTAGCACTGACATCAGCTTTGACTCATTAAACATGAGTGTGAGCAGGGAAAACTGCACTGACCCATATTACAGCTGCCAGCCTCCGTTTGTAACAAGTATGATGTAATAACGCCGCTGGGGCTGCTGTGTCCTGCACGTGCAAGATGACACGAGCCAATATTCTAATAGCCGCATGAGGATTAACCAAAAGAAAAAAAGGGAATGAGGGCGCTTTTATTTTAAATAGAAAATAAAAAGCTAAGCTGCTTTATAAACATAATGAATCAGCTGAGATATTTAAACTTGGGAACATGGGCGGTTCTAGACAGGGGCCAACGGGGGCCAGTGCCCCTGTAGATGATGTTCTGGCCCCTGCTATGGCCCCTGTACTGAAGACATAATAATCAAAAAATTCTAATGATGATATGCGCTGGAACAGACATGGTTACTGATAGGTTCTTTGGATCTATTTAATTTTTTTTTCTTTACAAATTCTGTTTTACTAATTATCTAAAAACAATTCAGGGATATTGAGATACGATTCCAGTTTTCATCTGCTAAATATTTTTTTCAAAACGACAAAAAACAATTTACAGCTGAATTTATCCGCTTTTCTTGAGTTCTAATTCAGATTGGATAGAAAACATAGCCTAGTAATCCGTGTATCATTCGTTCTTTCTATTTTCAATTGTCAATCAAAAAACAAAAAATAAAAAATTGACTGGTTATTTTGTTTTTTATGGTTAAACCAAAAACGAAAAAAGGATTTGTTTTTCATATATCAATTCTAAGCTCAGATCAAGAACACGAAATGGAAAAACGGACAGCAACGCAGAATTTGATTTTAATATTTAATCGGTACA
>NW_015150494.1:10490-15428 GCF_000732505.1 Cyprinodon variegatus
CCGATTAAATATTAAAATCAAATTCTGCGTTGCTGTCCGTTTTTCCATTTCGTATTCTTGATCTGAGCTTAGAATTGATATATGAAAAACAAATCCTTTTTTCGTTTTTGGTTTAACCATAAAAAACAGAAAACAAAATAACCAGTCAATTTTTTATTTTTTGTTTTTTGATTGACAATTGAAAATAGAACGAACGAATGATACACGGATTCCTAGTAAACTGACCAATGTCCCAGGCCCTAGAGCTGGCGGGCCAATAACAATGGTGAGATTTTTGGATGCAAAGCGGGCGGGGTTTTGAGGGCGTGATGACAAAGCTGCACGACGCTGGAGAAAGCACAACAAGGAACATGGCAACAACTATTGAACAGTTCTCATTTGAATTAGCTTTGGAATCAGTTTTGGAAGGCTGTTTGTTTACACTCCCCCACCAACTTTCTGTCACTTTCAGTTGCGTTCAATGGTCAGAGCGTTGGCCAATAGGCACAGACATGGTTTGAAAGACAACGGGTTGTTCTCAAAGTCAGTCTTCCAGTGTCTCATTCATCTGGGCCAGACTAAATTACACATTTAATCTCACATTTAGTCTGGTTTATCAGGCTATAGAAAACAGAAATTTTCACTTAAATTAGGTCTAAAATATGAAAATTTCCTAAATTATGAATACATATTGACCTAATAAGACATAGCATTTTAATTAAACCTAATTGAATGGAAATTTCACTTAATGCAGCTGTATTAATATATTTGAATCCCTTGTACTGTTTTTAGTTCATGCTTTTCTGTTCCCCCATGAAAACACGCTGGCCCCCCTCCTGGCCCCGTGATACATTTGGCCTAGAACCGCCACTGCTTGGGAGAGACTGGTTTATCCTTCCTCCGCGCAGTTTGAGCTCCAGCCCATCTGCTTGGTTGCTAGGAGACGCACAAAAGGCGCATTAATATGTACATTAGCCAGATTGTGATGCGGTCACAGGTTAGAATCTGTTTATAGGCTATAAAAACAGGATATTTTAGTTTTTGGTCCAAAGTAGACGATCTTTTTCTAGGAAAAATGGCTCCTAATAATGTTTAAAATTTAATCTGATGTTGTTGTTTTTTTAATAATGGTTAACTAATCAATGATAAACAGACATTTGAAAAAAAAGGGACTAACATTGATGTTATTTATAGGCTTAGATATTAAGCTGTAGAGGTAATATTTGACAGCACCCCCTCCCTCCCTCCCTGCCTGCCTCGCGCTCCACTCCCAGCATATCCGTTTTTATTCTGAGTCACCGTGTCGGTCGAACCGAACCGGAGCTATTTAACGCATTTCCTGCTTCTGTTTGCTTGAATAACCGATGACCCAGGTGGTTCAGAGGCGCGTGGACATGACAGGTGAGGCAAACTGTGTAGCATAACGTTTTCTATTACCCTATTACCTCTTACTCAAGGTTATATTGTCCATATTTGCTTTTATCTAAAAAAAAACATTAAAACAGAACTTATTACAGTGCTGGCTAAAACCAGCAGCGTGTCATGCAATTATTATTTTAATGAGTCTGAATTATTTCCAGTCATGTTTATTGTTTTAAATAGTCAGAATTTGACAAAAAGAAAGATAACCATGGAGCCTATGAATTACGTGTTTAATGATTGAATTAATTAATTAATTAATTAATTGACTTTATTGATCTCACAGTGGAGAAATTGTTCTTAAGTGTGTTTGTCTGTGCTGTCTGATGAACTGTTAATACTCCAGCTAGGCATAACATTATGACCACTGTCATGATCAGGATCCATTACCACTGATGGGGGTGGTAAGTATTAAACAGCAAGTGGACATTTTGTCATCCAAGGAAATTAATTTCATTTTCAAAACACTTTATTGATCTCAAAAGGAAAACAATACACTGGTTTCCTTAAAATCAAAGTCATATTTAAATGTCCAATCATTCTGGCTTAAACATGTATATAAATTTACACTTTATCAGACGATATATTTTCCCAAAAGTTAGAAAATTTCTATTCTAAAAAAAATCTTGTGTTAAAATCTGTGTTATTTTTTTTCTGCTATCTATTGCAGGCCAGTTAGTTATATGTCAGCTTGTACACCTAAATTCGGCCAATCATATATCAAAGGTCATCTGTCAATCAAATTTTTTCTGTCATAGCATCTTGATTCATATGAACCAAACCAAGCTTCTGCCGCCCTGACGTCCTCTTCCACAACATCTTCGTCCCCGCTTTCCTTCTCTAAATAAAAAATGTGTGACGGAGGAGACTCATCCACGACCTTCGACACTAAACTCTCCTCCTCTTGCATGTTTCCTCTGTCCATAGCGTTCCTTGACAGTGTCGTTTCTAAGTCACCAATTTAGTGCCACTTGGTCCCAATGGAATTTCCCATTGGGAACCTGCTAGCACTAAGTTGCTAACTGGTTAGCAAGATGCTTCTGAGACACCGGCCACAATCAAACTTGCTTGCAAACCTTCCGCCACAACAATCCCCCCCCCTTGGTTTACGACCAATCACATTCACTTTATTCACTCGTATAAAGTCGGGCACCACTCAGGAGAATTCAGAAATGCAACTGTTGGAACAGCCGCTTCCCTACGACTTTAATAGACTGGTTGTGGATATTTAGATGGTTTCCTGTAGTGGTTAGTATTCCAGCATGTCTGCGCATGCCTCTGACTGAAGGCACCTTGCTGCTGTATACCAAACAGCCAGTTGAAGGTGTTCAGGCCTGACTGTTATGTTCTTTATTTTCTGAAGGTCTCTTCATTTGCATATTTACCCTCCAGAGGTTCTAGATGATTCCCAGAGCAGAACCAGATTTATTAAACGGTTGTTCGGATCTTTTACCCTGATTGTTTTGTTTTTTTCTAGTCTGTTCTGTGGTCCAGGCAATCATCAAGGTGTTTAGACTCCTTCATCTCCTCAACTCGCTGATAATAGTTTGTGTTTGAACCTTTCTTGCTTTTCTTGTAACTCCAATCATCTCCTTTGTTTTGTGCAGTGGGGATTAGGTTTGTCCAAAATATTTACACTCAAAAAAGTATCAGTGTCAGGGTTTGGTTGAGGTGAGGACCCAAATGCAAGGAGGCAGAGCTGAGTTTTGTAGCTTTAATGTAGTAATTTCAGGTAACTGAGGCAGGAATCCAAAAATCCAGCATACTGTAATAAGTACACAAAAAAAAGAACCTCGGAGACAACAGGGGTCAACATACACAAGGAGCCAGGAAAATATTAGTAACTAGCACTGAGGAACGGCACAGGGAGAGTATATATGGGTGACTGAACAAAGACAGGACTAATGAGCTGATTAGGAACAGGTTTGAACAGAGGAGTCTAGAAAGGAGCTAGAGAAAAGGAGACTAACAGAAGAGGGCAACAGAGGGCAATCAAGAAATAGCTAAGAACTGAAATATACTCAGAAAACACAACAAAATAGGAATAAAACCAATAAAACTAGAAAACAAAGAAAAACATAGACCACGGTGAAACGGAACACTCAAAAGAAAACTTAACAGAACCAAAACCATGACTTTCATTTCTCAAACTCTCTCTCCAGATACAATCCTACATTTGCATTTTTTTTTCATATTTTTTCTTATTAGTTTTAAATTTATAGATTATTTAGATTTATTTATAGAGATTGCAAAGTGGGACTTTTTCATGCTGATAAAATATTTGTTATTTTATCCCAATTGTATCAGATATTGAATATTTCCTGGGTATTGATATTGAGTCTGAAATTTTAGTAATGTGAAAACTCTAATGGTGAACCATGGAGCTAAGGTCGAATGGTAATGTGTTTAGTAAAGGCTGACCTCTGTGGTTTGATCCAGCAGACCATCAACTGTAGTTAAACTTGCAGAAGATGATGCTTTTCCTGCTCTTCCATGGCGTACCATACAGAGTAGCTTGTATATTTATATCTTTAGACCTGTTGGCAGCATACAATGATTTTGAAAGGAGCTTTCTTCAGAAGGCTAAAGTGGCTGAAGCCTTAATGTGACCTTTTGAAGCTACAGAAATGAAAGAGTCTGCTGCTAATGCAATAAAAACAGCCTCAGGGATCTGCCAACTGGTTCAGAGGTGTAAAGCAAAGGGGATATTTGAATAATAGGCTTAATCTATAACTGGGAGGTATTTTATATAAAGCACCTTTCAGAGTTATAAGTCAGTTTATTGTTATGAAATCAAATCACACTATATGAGAGTAATTATTCAATTTTTATGCTGTTATGTAATTTTTGTCTTGCAGTTATTTAAAGCTGAACCAGGTTTGGGACTAAACTGAGATTTGCATATATTTGCATATCTGATGACTGTGCTGAGATACCTTTCTTTAGTGGTTGATGAGCGTGTCTCTATCTGTCGATGGATGCTCCCGGCTGATTCCACGTCAGGAGTTAGACAAGATTACAGGGAGGAGCTGGAGGATACGCTCCAAGGGTCGCCGAAGAGACAGCTCAGCCTGACACTTGACCTCAACCAGAACTGACTGACAGCATCTCTGTTTGCCTGGTGGATGTTATGTTATGTTATGGCTTCCTGTTCTTAGCTGTTTCTGCCTCCTGGCCGCTCTAACACGTCTTCCTCTCTAAATCACAGCTTTGGTTCCTCCTCCTGCATCGCTGCACAGCAGGAGGCACGGATCTCCTGCTCTGTCACCTTCCAGTCCTACAGGTTAACATCTCTTCCATGTATTCTTTCCTACATTTGACTCAGAGCTTGCTTCACGTAATTCATCTCATTGGAGTTATTTCATTAGGAGATTCTGATCATTTTCCAAGTATTTAAAATTAAGATTTTGAATACTTGGAGGTGAAATTAATAAATATGAATCTTTTTTACACATCTTTAGGCTCTCGGCTGAATTTATCTAAAGAACGACAAGAGGACGGAGAGAAAAAACAAGGTGTGTTCACTGCAAAAACAATCTA
>NW_015150494.1:16295-17775 GCF_000732505.1 Cyprinodon variegatus
CAGCAGGATGCAGAGAAGGTCAGACTCCACTGGATGCTGATGATGATAATGATGAGGAGGAGGATTTAGTTAAAAGGTTTACATCATTCAACCAAAACAGCTGGTAGACAGGCCACTTTGTTTCCTGGTTACACACTGAGAGGAGAACGCAGTCAGGAATGATCAGAAATCTGACGTCAAGATTTTATTTTTACGCTTTTCCTATTTGAAATCATGTTATAAATATATCTGGGCATCCATCCATCTATCTAGTCATCCATCAACCTGTCTGTCTGTGTGTCTGTCCCACAAAAAAAGGATTTAAAAAGACAGAACATCATTTATAAAATAACTAATTGATATCTGATGTATTGGAGTTATTTTGAATTGTTTCTTTTACTTTTTAATTAATGTTTATATGAATTTTTCTGAAGTCTAATTGATGTGATCAGACAGCATGACTGGAGCTATGAGATTACAGCACATCAGGGAAGGTTTGTGCTGTTTTGTGACTCTGGTTCCCTTGAATTGACAGTAACTAGGACAGAGATATGCAGTAAATGGTTCTGACCCTGGGACAATTTGATGAAGGCTGAAACTGTGCAGCACTGCAGGCATCAAAGTATTTTCCATCCCTCCAACATGTGGCGTTTTTTTCTTTGACCACAATCTGACTTTCTGGGTAGATGGATTGAACCCAAAGATGGTAAAGATGCTCCTCTGTCTGAACATGTCTGATGATGCTAAAAAGTTAGACGAGGCTGATCAGATGCACGGCCATGGAGCTGGACTTTTTTTTCTCCCTATTTTTTAAATTTAGTTATACTAATTTGTTTATCTTGCATATTTCCATAGTTTGAAAACTAGAGTTATAATAGTATCACATGGTTAAATGCGTTTGATAAACTGATACTTTACAGAATCAATTCTTCTTCATCTATCTCTGCTCCTGGGTAACTAAGGCTAACTAAAGGACTTTTTCTTTGTTGGAAGCTTTTAATTCAGAAGATAATTCTATCCGAGTAAGAAGAGCGAAACGCGACACATCAGGTCCAACAGTTACTGATTAAAAAGGATTATTTAACAGGGATTCTTTCTGTAGACGGAAATGTTTGTTGACCATTTGTCACCCCCACCCCCCACCCTACTCCATCCCATAAGCATTGTTTAATGATATAATGATTGGTCAGGTCCTTTGGGAAATGACATCACCTGCCATTTCCTGGAGCAGACAATCAATGGCATCAGAGCTTCAAAAAGCAGCAAAACAAAGAGACGAATATATGTCAGAATATTCCCATCCATCTATCAGAGGGTCTGGCCTCTGTCTGCTGTAGTTAGCGCTGGTCCTGGATTAAAACCTAGCCTGGGGCCTTTCTGCATGGAGTTTGCATGTCCTCTCCATGTAAATATGGGTTCTCTTCAGGTTCCCCTCCACCAATCCACTAGCATGACACTAAGATTAAAGAGGCTTTCTAAATTGCTAGGTGTGAGCAGTAGT
>NW_015150494.1:20206-22416 GCF_000732505.1 Cyprinodon variegatus
ATTTTCAGATGTTAAAATAACATTAGTAACAAACAGTCTAAAATAAACAACAATAAGGAATTATTATGAAGATGTATTTATCTATCCTCAACTCTATCACAAACAAATGTCATAAAACCTAAATTAAATTGGTAGTTTAGAGACAAATGTACATTACATTGAGGACACATTTATCTATCCAATAATTATCATACACGCACTCTTATCCGTATAGTGGTGTCGTTAGGGCTGGTGCAGTGGATTCTGGACAGATTCCCAGTCCATCGCAGATTAAGAAAAAATCTATCCATCAAATTTCTGACCCGCTTAATCCCTCATGGGGTCGCGGGGGTTGCTCGTGCCTATCTCCAGCGTTGATTAAGAAAAGCAATATAACCAAATAGTTGCTGGTGCTAAAGTTCAAATAATAATATAATATGAGTAGACCCCGCATTGGCTGTCGCGGCGCAGGAATTATGGCCGCCATATTGGGGCAGTCGACCTGCTACTCAAACCTGCTGATTCAAGCTGAACACACTAATGATGCCTCAGCACTGTGCGGCGTATTTTTGTTTAAATTTACGGACTATTGACGTCAGGGCTCGAGGGATAACTTTTCACAATTAAGATGAAAATATATCTTTACATATATCTTTATATATACCTTCTTATATGTCTATGTGCTTCCCTGCCCTGTTACGTCAGCATTTCCAATATGGCTGTCCTTGATGTGGACGGGGCTTGACATCAAGCCCCACTTTCCCGCAGGCTGCAGCGGGATGCTTCTCGCATGGCAGGTCGGAGGTGTCCGCTGCGGCCTACAGCAGCTGGAGACAGGTGCCTTTTCTCCGTGGTGGAGATGAATGAGCCACAGATCAAAACCCAGCCCATTTATAGGCGGTCCAACAGCCACTAATTAACCGAGAAAAAAAAAAAAGTAACTACAAATCATACGAAACAAAAATTCATAAAATTAAAAGTCAATATTAAACTATCTAGAAAAAAGAATTAAAAATAATGATGTGCCCAAAGCACATAACTGGGGCGACTTTCCAGTCCTGCGAGAATTTTTCAATCAGGCCAACTTTCAGCCTGATCGTGCATCGTGTAGTGTACAGGGGGTAACGAGGGGCGATCAGCCTCTCACGACCACCTCCTGATCAGGACTTGTAAGGTCGGGAGAAAATCAAACATGTTTGAAATTCAGTCGGCCGTCGTAAGCAAATCGCTTAGTGCACAAACAAGTATTCTTCTTCCTCTCAGATGTAAACATAGAAGCATGGCGGGGGTACGAGTGAAATGGAGTTCTTTCTGTAAAATTGACAGACCATAGCAGCCACGTTTGCTCAGCCATGACTTTGTCCAAAATTGCACTAATAGCCAAGGCAGCGCATTTCACTCTAGTGAGCTTTGTATTCCTCTTCTATTCGTTTGGCTTCCGGATAGAAGAATCCGAGTAGCGCCATCTCACTGCAGAGCTGAGTCCGACGTCCAAGTTTTTAGTCGTACAATGTGAGCAGGTAGATCCCATGAGAGCGTCGTGCTGAACATACAGTGTGAGCTGTGAACTCACACTGTACGACGAAACCCCGCGGTTCTGACAGCAAAACAGCTTTTGTGGTTAATCACATTTTTATTGAGGAATTAAGTTTTACATTTTTCAACATGCATTTAGGCTTTTTCTGGTTAAATTTCACCCTTATAATAAAAAGGGAATAAAACTTTCTTTAAAGTTGTAGGGAAAAGGCTGTTCCAACCGTTAAATTTCCGAATTCTCCCTAGTGTTGCACAACTTTCACTAGTGAATAAAGTGGATGTGATTGGTTGATTATCAAGGGCGGAAACGCAAGCAAGTTTGATTATAGCCGATTTGTCGGAAGCATGTTGCTAACCAGTTAGCAACTTAGTGCTAGTAGGTTCCCAATGGGAAATTCCATTGGGACCAAGTAGCACTAAATTGGCGACTTAGAAACGACGCTGTCAAGGAACGCTATGGACAGAGGAAACATGCAAGAGGAGGAGAGTTTAGTGTCGGAGGGCGTGGATGAGTCTCCTCCGTCATCCATTTTTTGTTTAGAGGAGGAAAGCGGGGATGAAGATGTTGTGGAAGAGGACGCCAGGGCGGCAGAAGCTTGGTTTGGTGTAGAAGGCTTCCAGCCGTACATGTTTGAGCCCTTGCCTCGCAACGCTGCCAGTTCCATTAGCTCTGCACCTGCAGCCGACACAGACGT
>NW_015150494.1:22426-33606 GCF_000732505.1 Cyprinodon variegatus
CTGGGACGGAACTCAATGGGAAAAGAAATGATTCTTGTTTCTTATTTGAACCGTTGCGTATATTAGCTGCGACATATGAATCAAGATGCTATGACCGGAAAAAAAATTGATTGACAGATGACCGTTGATACATGATTGGCTGAATTTAGGTGTAAAAGCTGATGTATAACTAACTGGCCTGCATAAGATAACGGAAAAAAACACAGATTTTAAGATTTTTTTTAAAAATAGAATTTTTCAAACTTTCGGGACAATATGGTCTGGTAACGAGTACATTTATATACATGTTTAAATCAGGATGATTTGACATTTAAATATGATTTCCCTAAGACTTCAAGTATCTTTGTCTAAAAATTTGATTTGTTTGATGAGCAAAAACATTGAAGCCGATCTAATAAGCAAAAGAAAAATGAATATGTGGGAGGAAAAAAAACAGATAATTTTAGCTCTGAATCAACAGTGTTGGATCTGAACACTGGAGGCCGTCTTTTTCTTTAAGATCCTCCTGCAGACCCATCTGCTGCACATTCATTCAAACTGGTGTCCTTATTAAGTGTCAAATATGTAAACAAACTGGTCCCCAGTCAGTTATTATGTCAGATTCAGTTGTGCTTCTTCAGATGGAAACTAGTTAGTTATGGCAAACTGAAACACATCTGCCTTGTAAAATCCTGGATTATCACCCAGCTCTGCTGCTGAATCATCTGTTTAATCTTTATTACATTTTAAGAGGAAATATAAAAGTATCTAGCTGTTATTTGATCCTTAAATTATTGAATAAGTTTGTTTGATATTGATTCCTTCTGATGTGTCCCATCAGTAAAGGTAACTGAGAGCTCGGATAGTTTCTCCTAATCCTGCATCAGGATGCAGCAGTCGATCCTGCTCCAGTCCGCTGATCCATCCCCAGCGCTCACTCCATCTTTGATCTGCATCTGTATCCCTTCCTGTAGACTTCTACTCCATTCTCCCTTTAAACAGCCCCCTCCCTCCTCCTGCAGAAAGTGCGTGACTCTGCATGCTCCTTCAGCACCCCTCGCCAGTGCTGAGGAGGGGCATTTCCATCCTTTATAAACAGGCTGTTAAAGGAAGGTAAATCCACTGCAGATCTGCAAATTATAATCTCACAGGGAATGATTGGAAATAAAAATAAGTTGGGAGACAGAGGAAGATTATAAGAACTAAATATTTCCTGTATTTTAATGTGATTCAAGTCTTTATTCATTTTTTTTCTGTCCCTTCTGCTGGGAATCCTGTATTTTGCACCCATTAATTTATTATACCGTACAACATTTTATTCAATTTTAAAATTCATTTTAATGTGCTATATAGATTAACATTTGTTTTTTATAGTCATAAATATTAAATAAAAATGTTGTCAATTAAAGGCATAGTGGAGGATGTTCTTTTTCCGAGTGGATCATCAAAATAAGTGGTCCTCCTTACTGTCAATCATTCTGGTGATATGTTTACTAAGGCCGTCCTACGCGCTCGTCCCCATTTTCACTCACCAGGGGTGAGTCTGACATGATGGAAAAAATTGCAAATCTTCTTTTGGAAAGTAAGCTTGTATGAGCGATGCAAACAGCAACTTTAAAACCGAGCGTGCACGAGGAGAAATGAGCTTGTGCACGCTGTCGCACGCGTTTAATAGGCGTTTGCTCTCTAGAGTGGGTACAGGGTTGTGCACGTGCATTTTCTTTTAAGTGGGGAGGGCAGGTCTTTTTTAAAAATTTGCGGAAATCCTCCAATATACCTTTAAATTGTACCTACTAATGTTTTTAAATCTATTGTCATTTGAAACTGCAATATTCTTTTTTTCATTGATATTTTCGCAAACATCAGAACAAACTTATTAAATTCTGCAGCTTCTATCAACGATTATTTAAAAATAAAATAACATCATATTTTCTCTTATTGATTTTAAATACTTGTGGGAAGAATAATGAAATGAAGGGATTATTTTTACCCATGTGATCATTGAAGGATGCTGTTTTTTCTAATCTGCATTATCTGTTTATTATGGAGTAAAAAAAAATAAAAAAAAAAAATCTACATCATTGGTATCAATATTATTACTGTTAAAATAAAGTTTGTTATTCAACACACAAAAAAATAACATAATAGACTGCAATAAATCAGTAATATTTGTACATAAGGAGATATTGTTATTAAATTCACCACTTTATGAAACCTAAATACATTATTATTGTAATTAAAAATTATTACTATCATATCATTCAATATTCAATCACTATATTGATAATGAATGTATTTAAATTGTATAAAGGGGTGAATTGAATTAAAATATTTCTTATCTACAGATATTACTGATTTATTGCAGTCTGTTATGTTTTTTTGTGAGTTGAATAACAAACTTTGTTTGTATTTGTTTAATTGAAAAAAATATTTAATCTGAAGATAGGATTAAAAATATTGTTTGAACATTTTTTTTTTATCCAGGGAAACCTGAATGGATAAAGGAGATAAAACCAATCAAATGATATCAATATGCTGCCCCCCCCACCACCTCGTCTGTCTGTGTGTTTTCATGCATGTGAGTGTGTGTTGGGGGGAGGTGGTGACAAGCTGCATCTGGCCCCTCCTGTCTGCTAATGTGCTCTGTCATTAGAGAGGGAGTGGGAGATCGAGGTACGGATGGTGTGATGGAGAGAGAGAGAGGGTGAGGGGACTGTGACAGCGAGGCTGATAGAGGGAGCGGGCAGACAGAGGAGTAAAGGAGCAGCAGTAGACCAGCGTGAAGGGGGGGGACGCAGCAGGAGAAGCTGCTGTTGCCTGCCGTTGCCATGGCGCATCCGTCTCCGAGTGCATCGCCGGGCGTACGTCGCCGTAGCGATGGCTCAGTAAGAGAATGTCTGTTCTTCCCCATCTCTGAACGCAACGAGCAGGAGAGGCTGGAGGCCTTGGTGCGCCGGAGAGCCGGGGGCGCCGATAGAAGAGGAGGAGGAGGAGGAGCAGGGGAGGCCCGGGACCACCTGGACAACAGGCCCAAACGGTGGACATGGGGAGGACCGCCTGACGGAGTGGAAGGTGAGTTCAGCCTGAGCTGGGAGCTTTGTTATGGATCAGGATGATGTCATTGAGGAATAAAGAAGGGATGGGGGCTGGGAGGGATGGAGGTCAGGTGGAGATGGAAGAGGGGGATGGTGGGACGAAAGGGTGGGGACATGGGAGGTGAGACGAGGATAGGAAGTGATGATATGAGGAGGAGAAGTGATGTAGATCGCCAGTGGAAAGAAAAGGGTGTGGAGCTGCAATGCAGGAGCAGCTCAGCACTTTGTCTGCAAACCTCAGAGGGGTTCGGAGAGGCTGGCAGCGCTGACTGACATCATCTCAGAGCAGGAAGCCTCAGCATCACAGCAGGTATGGAGATGGACAGATTTTACATGTCCCTGTTAACATGCTACAGGTGTGTTTGTCCTCTTTTATCTCTCTGGGCTGATTTTCAGCAGAGTAACGCGTCTCACCTCGAGCACAAGGCCGCTAACATAAACTCAGACAAGGTGCGACATCAGGCTGTGATTTCTCGGGTGGGCTAGCGTCCGTCTTTAGATTTAACTGCTTTTGTCCGTCCTTTCTTGTCTTTTCTGAGATGTTTGCTGTTGTTATTGCAGCCTAGCCTCACCAGCTAGATTTCATACTGCGATACCTTCATATACCCATCAATTATTCACCAAACCCATCAGCTGAGCCGTCCTGGCACCGATCTGGGCGCAGGGTGCGCCCAGGAGCTCCCCTGGCTCCGGTCCGGCTGCCTGTCAGGCAGAACAGGCCCACTGCAGCAGAAACAGCAGTCTCATCTTACACCGTCCGCTAAAGGATGGAGACGACACTCGCATTCAAAGCTGCTGCCATCCAAAGGTGCGATGCACATTTCTCCGAGGAGTCGAGCTGCATTTTAAAACCTAAAGATTCAAGAGATCCAATGATTTTCATCAGATGAGTCAAAAAGGAAGTGGTGGAACCCTTCAGTGTCAGTTTGCCTGAAAAGAAGCAGATTTAAAATGTAAAAGCATCCAAAAGGGTTAAGTTTCACAATTTAATCACCCAGATTGTAAAACAGCCAATAATTCCTTATGGGCTCAGATTATTGATCAACAGGTGGAATGTTTTAGAATCTAAAAAAAATGTCCACATTTTCCTTAAAAAACTTCAAAATCAAACAACTTCCTTATAATGAACACATTTAGAGCACCGTTTTAATGTATAAATGGAAATAATTCAAGTGTTCCTTCATTTTCTACCTCTGAGGAGTGATTTCTCTTGTAAAAATTTATAAGATTTAGCAGCTCAAAGCCTGATTGGTGCATCTATTAAAGCTCAAATTACATTCTAATCGAATGCTTCCGGTATCAGTAATATGATCAAATAAATGGTTGAAGAAAGAGTTAAAATTCAAAGCACAGAGATGATGAACTTGCATGTACAGTTTATTTTACATAAATGTTTGTCCGTACAAATAAATCCTAACATGAACGGTGACCCGTCTCTGCTTGTACATCAGAAAATAGTTTCTTCTGTTCATGAGGGATTATCCTGCAGTTTGGCGTTGTGGTAATCTTTCAGCATCCTCTTCTGCAGGGTCTAAAAGCGACGGTCGATACGGATTTGGATGCATTACAAACAACACGATGACCTACTAGTGGTTAAGAGAGCAGACATTTCAGCTCATCAGTTTGATCATATGGGATATTAAAACAGCAGCTACAGTGGAACCAGGCAGGAGACGGGTTTGGCTTCCGTCTTTATATTTTCCTCTGAGGTTCATCTGTGTGTCGCAGTGAAAACGTTCTGCAGCAGTTGCGATTGATTTGCTCATTACTCTGGAAAAACAAGACAAATCAAATTTGGCTTCCTTTAAGCAGAAATCCAGGATCTTATTGGCTGTTATTGAACCCTGGTTGTCCTGGATTGTGGTGGGAAACCATTGGCCTTTTTCCACTTTTCTGCACTGCAGACATTTATTGCAATACTTTCCATATATGAATAAATGATTTTATTATTTTATTTTTATATGAGCTGAATTTTAACATTAGAAAAGAACATTTAAGAAAATCCACCAGTCTGGTAGCAGAAGTAACAGGATAGGAAGTTACATTTAATGCAAAAGCTGATTCAGATGAAGAAGATTAGATTTCCAGAGGTTTCTACTGTAGGCAATATACCAGCTGTTTGTGAGATGTGATGTTTTGGTTTTTAGGTGCTTTGTTTATGTATTGTCTGAATAGATGATAATCTATCTGTGCTGCTTCCTGCTCGAAGCCTTGCGCTGACCACACTCAGAACCACGTTTCTTTCCTGATAAGATCACCACATATGGCTGGATGGATGTTTCTAACACCTCTGTGTTTCAGAAACAGCTGTCTGCGCGCGCCTGTGTGAATGTGTAATGCTTTGCTTTTTCCGCTCTGCTTCACCTGCTGCCCAGGTAACCCTAAGACCCCGCCCCGCCATGCCATTGGCTCCGCTCAGCCCAATGAGCTTCCTGCCGCTCCCAGCGCCAGCCAATCCCGCAACGGTACAGACCTCATGACTCTGTGTGCCACGCCCATCCCCACCTCCTCCGCTGCTGTCTGTGGTCTGCAGCCGATCTGGTGTCTGCATGCCTGTCGTCGTGTTTGTGTCGTCAAACTGGCTGTGACAGAATCCTGAACTGTGTGCTCGTTGTTAAAGGAGTCTGGTTCTAAAGCTTCGCAATGCTGCCTAAATCAAAAAACAAAATAGAAAACATATCAACTAATAAGCATGCTTTAACATTTTATGTTAGAAATGCTTACATCTGCATTATGCTCACTTTTTCTATTACATTTTTATCCACTTATTAAGATTTATAAACAAATTTTGAATACATTGCAATAAGCAACAAATCTTTTAAAGTAAAACTAATGATGCACAGTATGGTTCTGAAAATGTTGCACAGCCCTGCTTCACATAATAGTTACACTTCTGACAATGAGGGTTTGATGAAACCTGGAAAAAGTAAAGAAAATTGTAAAAATAAAGAAATAAACAGCATACAAGTAACTAAAAACAATATATATGCAAAGAATACAATAAAATGAAAAAATATACTTTTTTACCTTTTAAATATATAAAATCATAATTAGGAATTTTTCCATGTATTGTGTAGCGAAGGGGCTAATCCTCTTTAACAATACAAATCAATCCATAATAGTTGCCTTCCCCAGTCACCCTCAGGACTGAAATTACTATTTTCTGCTAATCTTCTTTTGTGTCAGTAGACAAAAATAAAAGACTTTTTCCCCTTTTTTCAATGTATAATTACACTTGTAATTTTCTTCATACTTACTTAATTATTAGGTTTTATTTCCAATTATTTAGCTCTGGAATGGTCCGCTTTTTGGCCATTTAACAGGACATTATCCCTGATTAAATGAGCCTCTGCTGGAAGATATGTCCTAATGTTAGAGTAGACTGATAGCAGATCAATGAAAGTGTCTCCTGGTTCAAGGCGACCTGACACAAGGTCGGTTTGAAACGTTCGACTCCATTTTTACATCTAGAAAAAGAAATCTTAAAAGGAAAAAAAAAGGCAAAAGGTAGGAGAAATAAGCAATCTATAAAAAATATAATTTACTGTAGTTCATCTATTTCTATCCAGCCCACATTTTGTATATATTTCTGACAATAAGCCAAAACTCTTCAACAGTCTTTTTACATTTATTAAAGAGCAGATCAAATCTACAAAAAAAGCTTCGGAAATCTTCTGAATAGATTTTGATCAGCTGGAACTTTTGTAGGTTTATTGAATAAGTAAAATGAAATTAGATTGTGACCCAGGCTCACTCATGTTCAGCCAGCACTGCCCATCCTCATCACAGCAAGAGCTGCTCTGCTTCCTGTGCTTGCAGCCAAGGGCCTGGTTTAACCATGCATACAGACAGTTCTCAGCAGGAAACCCAGTCCATAACCAGTATGCTCCACCCCCCATCACACACACACACACACTGATACACACCATCATAATACCAAACAATCAGCCTGTAGCTATCCAGCAGCAGACCCAGCCTAGACAACATCCAGCAAATAGTTTTAATCATTACTGACCCTTTTCATAGTCCAGCAGCTGTTAAAAATAACCACTTTCTATTTATTTCCCCATTTTGCTTTTCCAGAAAATATGTGCAAATTAATTGTAATTTTTCTTAAAAATGTATCTCCTTTTTGTGTTTGTTTAAATGCCCTTACCCACTTTGGGGGGCGCCATCATTATTACAATATTGTTTCTACATTGATGAACAATTAAGGATCTAAACAACTTATTGGAGGAGATAAAGGTCTAAAACTCAGGACTGCAAAACCAAAAATACAAAATACCTACTTAAAAAGGTAGATTAGAATATAAATAAAATTAATAATAAACTTACCTATATAGAAATACAGTAAATGAGAAAAACACAAGCTGAACTGACAGCAGAAGGTAAATGATCCTGTCTTACTATACTATAAATGTTGAACTCTTAATCCCAGTAAACACAATATGTAAAGAGCTGCGTATATAAATATATATATATATCACACAAACCCCAGAGAAAAATGGAAAACAGCTAGTACTTTTTTTTTTTTTTTGAGGGAAATATGTTAAATACCCTGTGTGTTTGTGTATTCATCCTATTTTATATTCATAGCATTTTAAGGCAGGTTTTTTCGAGAGAGAATTGACAGATTAGACATAAGTGAATGAAATTACTGGAGCAATTTATTTTTGATGTATCTCTCTGATTTCATTAATTCTCAATTTAAAGAAATAAACGGATCTTAAAACTAAATAGATGTTGCAGGAGCTCTGGGAGTTCAGCTCTAAGATCTGTTGGTTAATATCAATAAAGAATCCTTAATTATTCATGAAATGTCACAAATCAGTAAGAAGAGTTTAGAAGGCATAATATTTAAGATAAAATAATCTCTTCTCTCTTCTGGTCAATTTCCTTAAAAAATAAGAGGGTAGTTTTATTATAGTAGAAATAAATAAATGCTGATTATCCCAAAATTTCTTCTATCTACTGTAATGCTACTTCCTTGTTTATTAGGTTGTTTTTTATCTCTGCAGCCCGTCTGTCGTTCACTCTGCTTGTTCCACGGTGCCTTCAGGTGCTGTAGGAAACGTTACCGTCTCAGTTTCATGGGAACGCAGAGGCTGAATTTTTATCATCATCCTCCATTTCATGATGAAGCAGTTTCTGCTGCTTGACTCCTGCCTTACATCACCAAGGTTAATTCATGCAGCGGCCCGCGCGGCTCATCGATCTGCAGGATTGCCTTCTGTGTGAGCCGGCAGTTTTGTGTTTGCGATTCAGGTGTTTGTTCTCAGGTGTACGTTTTAGTGTCACGTCCGCAGCAGGAATCAGAGGTTGGACGTTTCTGTGGAAATAACTACCAGGGGCTTTTCTTCTTCTTGTGTTTTCTAATAGTAGTCGACTTCTTGTCTCCTCCGACGATGGATCAGCTAAACAACAAGCAGCTTTCCAGCTCTTCAGCAGCACTCAACTCCCCAGAGAGAGGTGAGACCATCAGATCAAATATAGCCGAGGAGAGAGCAGAACAAACTGTTCCCTGAAAGATAATCCAACCAACACAATGACTTGAAGCATTTCAGTTTGGAACCAACTAGGACAGTTTTGATATATAAAGCTGCAATTAATTATTGAGCATCTAATTTGTCCATGAAGTTTAGAAATGGTTCCCAAGTTGAATAGAATTTGGATATAGATCCTCTCACAGTGTATCTAATTTTCTAGTTTTGGTGATTACATAACCTCTTTAATACAATGAGCATAAGTAGGAGGAGAGGGCTCCTTCCATTTGAACAGCATTCACCTCCTTGCTAGTAAGGTAGTGTAGGTCAACACATTTGCCTGAGTGGGGTGTCACCAGCTGGAACGACGCCAAAGCTTGCAGTCAGGGGAATAGGTTCTAGTGGGTATTGGAGGATAGTGGCTAGAGCATCAAATATATAGTTCCAGAAACGGGTGAGTTTTGGGCAGGCCCAGAACCTATGATAGAGGGTGGCAGCTTCCTGTTTACATCTATCACAGGCTGAGTAATGAAGATGATGAACCACTTTTTAATTGAATAACACTGTCTCAGGCATATTGAAGAGGAGTGAATTCTTTTTACCGCTAGCTCCCAAGTTTCTTCTGACCGAGACATCTGTATATCATTCTCCCACCGAGTTTTGAGAGGTTCAAGAGGTACGGGGCTAAGGGTATTAATTCTATTATTTTAGTAATGTAGCCCTTTCTTGCAGGGTTAAAAACAAGAATGTTATCTATTACATTTTTGGACAGATTGAATTTAGAGTGAGTGAAATTTGGAACCTGTAAATACCTAAAAAGATTAGTTTTTGGTGGGTTAGATTTCTCAGATAGCAGATAGCTGATTAAACAAAGCAAAGGCCTTTCTTTTCTTTTCATGCACTCCACTATTTAATACAACTTTTCTTTTCATACACTCCACTATTTAATACAACTTTTCTTTTCATGCACTTCATAGACACTTTTTCTCTTATGAACTTTGGCCATTTTCAAAGAACTGCAATGAGAAAGGTGAGCTTCAGTGACTGAAACCATAGCTCACCACCAATATACGCCTGAAAGTGCACATGCAAAGAAAAAGATACTTAAACATATCACCTAAATGATTGACAGTTAGAAGCACCACTTATTAAATTGATCCGCCCGGAAATAAAAGATCGTCCTCTATACCTTAAACACCTCAAGTAGGATGGAAAAAAGAAAACATGAACGTTGGCTGGGATTTTAATCTTCCAGCTTTTTTGTTATATATTTATTCTGTTTTAGAACAATTTAAAAAGAAAATGACACAAATGTTTATCTTACACTATATTTATTTATTTAATTTGGATTATTTATTGATTTATTTTGCTTTTAAACAAAAATAAGAAGAAAGAAATGGTCAGAATTGAATTTTGCTCATAGGTAATGTGCAGATGTGTTTCTATATTCAGTTCTATCTGCAACCAAACACGCATCATCAGGCAAAGGCCCATAAAGTGGTGCTGGCTGGGATTCTGTTTTTCTTAAAAATCATCTCTTTTTATTGTACTCGCTGTTATTTATTTTCTCTCTCTGTTTGTATCTGTGTTGGTCTGTGACCTGTTAGTGTCTTCTCTGTCCCGTCGAACAGCTTCCCCCAACAACCGATCCTTCAGGAGTCCCTCCAACCGCAGAAGCATTGCTGGATTCCCTGAGGAGACCTCCAAAGCAAAAACACCCACGGTCAGCTCACTCTGCACACAAATGCATTCCAATTTCTCTGTTTTTCTTCGAATGGGTTCATCATCTGACACATAAAACTGTTACAATAAGCTTTAAACCACATCTGCCACTATTTAATACAACTTTTCATATCATATAATGTTTAAGGGCAAATTAACTGCTATGAAATAGATAAAAACTTTTAGGCAAAGGAACTAGAATTAGGTTTGGGAATGAAAGAAGCAGACAAACACAATAATGAACATAATGAAAGAGCATCAATAGAAAACATTGAAGAGCATCCAAATTAAGGAAACGGACATGAAGAAGCACCAAAAAGACAGAGGGATCATATTGTTTCAGATTATTCACCATCAGCAGCAATGCTCTGGGTGGCTTATTATAACTAAAATGGTTTATAAACTAGCTTTTAGCTTCCTGTGTAATAATATCTGAACACAGGGACATTTTATCTGTTTTGACTAGTGTTGCCTTCATGTTGTAAAGAAGATCTTTTCCACTTGTAAAGTGAAAATTACCACCGCATTGTGTTCAAGTGCTTTTGTTGTTTTGGAGAAGAGAAACATTGTTGGATCCCAGATTATCCTGACCTGCTATTTTGGCAAGACTTTAACAGACTTCCTAAATCATCTGCTACAGAAACAAGAGTATGCTTCAAAGGATAACTGCTGCCTAAAATTTGATAAACTCAAACATCAATGGTCATTTTAAAAACTAACCAAGTTTAAATGGTGATATATTTACATTTATATATTCTAAATCATGTCACTGACTCTGCATCACACTGACAGCACCAAACCAAAACACTGCGTATTTGTACCATATTTATTTAATGCTCTGATCTTTCATATCAATGCGTTTTTTTGTACCATGTTTTTTTTTTTCTCCCACACAGTTTAG
>NW_015150494.1:34639-35314 GCF_000732505.1 Cyprinodon variegatus
CCACGTTGAAAGGTCAAAGTTTACCTCATCTTGGCAACTCGAGTATCATAAAATTATTCCAGTTTTTTAGTAAAGATTAAAAAATGAGCTAGGTAGCATTGTTCTGTTTTAGTCAGGATTATTAAGGCAAGGCAAGTTTATCTGTAAAGCACAATTTAGTACACGGACAATTCAAAGTGCTATGCATTAATTAGATAATAAAATAGAAGAAATGTAAAAGCAGAATTAAAGTAAATAAAGATATTATTGTTATAATAATAAAGATTTTAAAAAAAAATGTGAAACAAATAAAAAAATTGGACAACCACCTTTAACTAATAATACCTCAGTTAACATTTTAACTTCAACAGTCAAAGGCAGCGCTAAACAAACGGGTTTTTAACTTTGACTTCAAAGATCTTGGTCTTTCAGCTTTTGTCCAGTCTTTTGGGAGTTTATTCCAGATCAGTGGAGCATTGGAACTAAATGCTGCTTCTCCATGTTTGGTTCTAGTTCTGGGTGAACAGAGTAGGCTGGAACTAGAAGACCTGAGTGGTCTGGGAGGTTGATACACTGATAATAGATCTGTTATTATTGAGGTGCTGATCTATTCAATGATTTCTAGACTAACAGAAGGACTATAAAGTCTATTCTCTGAGCTACAGGAAGCCAGTGAAAGGACTTCAGAACCAGGCG
>NW_015150494.1:35971-38358 GCF_000732505.1 Cyprinodon variegatus
CTAAAGATAAATGTATGGATGAGTTTTTCAACATCAACATCGTCGTTTAACCCTGGAAATGTTCTTCAGGTGATAAAAGGCTGACTTAGTAACTGCCTGTATGTGTCTCTGAAGTTTCAGGTCTGAGTCCATCATTAAACCAAGATTTCAGCCGTAATCCGTGGTTCCTAGCTGTAGTAGTTGAAGCTGTGAGCTAACTCTCCTCCTCTGAGCTGAAGATTATTACCTCAGTTTTGTTTTTATTCTTTTATAATCTAGCCAACCCTGTGATGGGTTCATATCAGCTGGTGACATTGTGATATGAAGCTGTGTGTCTTCTGCATAGTTATGGTAACTGAGCTGGTTATTTGCTATAATCTGAGCTAAAGGGAGCATGTAGATGTTTTAAATCATGCATTCATGCATTTGTACTAATTAAGGATGAAACTGAGTGAATGAGTCAGATGAAACTGATGGAATGAGTCAGAACAGCATCGATGTTTTGGTTTTTCAATGTTCAGCCTTTTTTAAAACATGCATTTGTAGAGGACTCCGTGTTATATATTGTTATGTTACAGTGACAAATCTGCAGTTGTTTTACTCAGATTTTAAAACTTGATGTTTGTTCTGTGGATGTTTGATATCATTAAATATTAACTGTTAATTGTAGTATATGTGGCTCACAGGGGGAGACACCCAACACCCCAGTCCGAAGTTCTTCCTTCAAGGCCAACAGCAAGGGCCACGCTGCTTCGAAGCGGTACGTAGATTCACAGCAACGCCTCTGGTGTGCTTATGGTCCAGTTGACAGCACGGTTTCTTTACAGGGTGAGGTCCACTAGGAGTCGCGCCCAGTCACCCTGCTCTCCCGGACAATACCCCCCCTCTCCGCTCCGACAGAGGGCCACCACCCCCGGCAGCGGCGACGACAGGGGCAACAATGACAGCAAAGGTCACAGCACCCTGGAAAGAAAATCTGCCAAATCTGAAGCCTCAGACAACAAGAGGATCACAAAATCCAGCAGCAGAGAGCTGAACGCAGGTAGAGAGAATTAAAAAACTCTCCCTCACCTTCTCTAAACAAGAGACACATCAACAAACGTAGGCTTAAAACAAACACTGCTACAGAACCCAGCAGATATTGAATCACCCTATTTACCAACCAAAGAAAACAGAAAGCTGTCCAACTGAAAAAATGTTATAGTAACTAAGTAGTGAAACTGTGTTTGCCCAAAGTTTCTCTAATCATGTACACATTTATACAGAAACATTTCACAAAACATGCATAATAATGCTAATGAGGCTCCTGATACACCAGATTAATTTATTAACTGTTAACTTCTACACATCTTTAGCAGCGCTGCAATAACTGGTGTTTAATAAGTGTTTTTATTTGATCCAATTATTCTATCTTATTATATTTTATGACATAAACAGAAATTCTTTAAAGCATCATTAGTCCAGCCTACCAAAAAAACAGCCTAAACATCCCAGGATTCCCAGGAAAACATGAAAACTAATGAAGAAATAAAAAAAAGGAAATTATTATTCTCCTTTGTTTTATGTATAGAATCATTCAGCAAACCTGCACCTCCCTGCAGTTTTCCTCATTTAGCAGAATATTTTTCCCAAGTGTTAATTTCTGCTTCACCATCTTCTTACTCAGCCATCTTTGCCTCTCTTCCAAACACCCTCTCAGAGTCACCAAGCACTCCCACAGGCCGGAGCGTTGGAGGGACCACGGATGCTGAGGAGGCGTCCCGGCTGCTGGCAGAGAGGCGCCGTCTGGCCCGAATACAGAAGGAGCAGGAGGAGAGGCAGCGGCAGGAGGAGGAGAGGTGAGACAACAGTAATGTCATAAAACCGTGAATTATCTCAAAGCTGTGATGGCTTTCACTGTGTGAGATGACAGCTCTCTAATTTTCTAAATTAGATTCAATAATACAGCTTCGAAGTAGAAACTAGAGATGCTTGTTTTTAAGCTGGATGATAATTAGCCTAATTGATTTCTTCCAGGTTGATTATTGAAACCTAGATTGATTTTTCTTTCTCCATTCACATGATTAAAAACGCCACAATGATGACAAATGTTAAAGAGGTCCCAGTTATTATTGAGTCAAACAAAACGTTAAAAATGGATAGCAAATGGAGGGACAATGGGTGCACTACACATGATCTCAAAGTATGGCTAAAATAACAACCTGCTTTTTATTTGTATGGAAATAGTGATAAACTCCCTGTTTAAATCGGTGAATGCATGCACCTATTGGCAGTGTTGGGAAAGTTCTCTTTCTATGTGAACTAGTTCAAAGTTCAGTTCACACATTTTAAAATGAACTAGTTCAGTTCATAGTTCATAATTCAAAATTTTGAAATGAACTTTTTCAAAGTTTTTTTTTTTTTTTTTT
>NW_015150494.1:39501-43916 GCF_000732505.1 Cyprinodon variegatus
TATCAGCTGGTCAATATATCGCTCTGTCATTAGTAGAAGCTATAGAGCTTTTATAACTAAGTGACTAGTTTTTATTTTAGACAAATTTTTTATTTTACCAGGGCTCTTAGTTAACCTGGAAAAAAACATTAATGATGCTGGATTAAAGAACAAAAAAAGGGAAATTGTTCAAATGTAGAAATGTCCCAATCTAAAAGATTTTCGTCTGATATCAGCCAAAAAAACTAATATCGGAATATATCATCCTGCATCTAAAATCTTTGATGTAAGCAAGCAATTCAACTGAATTCAGTTTATTTCTATAGCACCAAGTCACAACACATGGCATCTCAAGGCACTTTACAGACACAAATTAATCAGATCAATCAGTCTGGTTAAAAGTTTCTGTTGTAGGATTGAATGAAGTTCACTTGCATTTTGTTGTTGCCAGGAGTCCCTTACACAGAAAACACAGAAAGTAGAGAGAAAGAAACTCCCATTTAACAGGAAGAAACCTACAGCAGAACCAGTGTGAGTGACCTTCTGCTGAGGCCAACTGGAGTTCAAGGAGCGATAAACAGACATACAAAAACATAGAAGCACAAATTCATAAACACTTTCCATGTTAGAAAAGTTAACTGTAAAATAGCTCCAAGGTTGGCTCTGTCTCTTTCATGTCAAAGGGAGGAAAGAGAACAGATATAGTTAGTTCTTAGTCACAATAAAAGCTGGACCGGTTGTTATTTCTAGGAAAGAAACAGGACTGGGCACTGAAAAACACACCCAACTCTATCCTCTTGTATTGATTGTGTTGATGGCAGCAGCACAGCTGATATTTCTCTTCAGGATGGTGTCACAGCCAAAAGGGAACAGACCAGATGAAGCTACTATGATGAGAAAAAGCACAGTGAGCATAACATTGAGGTTGAACTAACAAATTCTGCAGAGTGCGAGAATGATGAAAGTAGTCCCTATGTCCTCCATCAGTCTAAGCCTATAGCAGCATAACTATAGAGATAGCTCAGGATAACCTGAGCATCTCTAACTATAAGCTTTATCTTTTTCATTAATCCTTTATTTCTTTGTAGTCAAATAATATATGTTTCCTTATATTTTCAAAATGTTTTCATCTATTTCTTTATTTTAATGAACTTCTGAATTTTCTTGGCATCGATGTCTGTATTTGTTTTTAGTCTGTGAGGTGACTCTGGTCTGTGAGGTGAAACTGGTATAATCATGAAACTTTTTATGTTGTTCATCCACAGTTAAAATAACTGCAAAATTATGAGATCTCTGTCTCTAAACAAAGAGTTAGCCAGTATTTGGCTAAAATATATTTCTATTCATTATTATACCTCCAAAAAAAGCTTTTCCATGTACTATTATAGAGGGAGTGAATGAGTGATGGCAGGGCATTAATGTTAATTTTTTTTTTTTTATTATTATTACGAAAAAGAGGAACATTTTGGAAATAGGAAAATTAATTAAAAGGTGGATGTGCATTTTTAAGGGAGGGAGGAATAAATATGACTCAAATTTCATCCTTTATAATGTATAAATACTTTCATATCATACTGTCCTGTATGTCGACCCACTAATTTACACAATACCACTGAGCAAAACACAGGGACGTCAACACACAGCGCCAGTCGCGTCTGATCTAAAGGCGAAACAACTCTGTTTACATTCGATAAACATGGAGCAGCACTGGTGAAAGGGATTAGAACAAACAAAAGAACACTTACTACTGGTGACATGATAAGCACTAACCTAGCGTGATGATGTGTAATGGGCAGAGGCCATGACGCTTTCCAGCGGGGGGTTAGACCCAGTTTTTTTTGCCGTAGGGAAGGGAGCCAAATTCCAATTGTAAGCGGGTCGACCCCCATTTGAAAACCCTCGTTAGTGGATTATTTTCAGTGGGAAAGAGAATTTAGAGTGCTCTAGATTGCCACTTTTAAATTAAATGGTAGAACATTTTCTTCCCTGACATCCCTCGATGGGTTTAATTCTTTATTTATGTCTAAAGAGTTACTGAATTGTTGTGACTGTGAAGCATGGCATTTTGAGTTTAGTGATGGAGGCTAAATGGTGGTAAATGGAGGCTAAAGATATTGGGTGACTACAGTTTTAAAGATAACAGGAGTATCTTTAAACAAAAGTCAAACATACCATAAACTCCATGTGACACAAGGATTCCCTGTGTGTGTTTAACCTAGAATGATCCTAATGTAGGAAAACTTAAATGGATATTTGGTCAGGATTGTGCATTTTTATTGTGCTTGTGCCATAAAGCTAGCTTCTTTTCTCCAGACTGAAGGCTGAGGAGGAGCAGAAAAGGCAGCAGGAGGAGAGGGAACGTCAGGAGAGAGAAGCGCTCCAGGCAGAGGAGGAGAGAGTGAGGAAGGAGGAGGAGAGAAGGACCAGAGAAGAAGAGGAGAGACGACAGAAGGAGCAGAGATGGAAGAACATGCAGGACCAGCTGGACAGAGAGGTCAGCCCCATTTGATCTGCATCCCTGATATGCCTGTCCAGCAGGACTGAGGAACCGTCAGGATTCCAAGCTCCAAGACCTAACCACTAACGACCCCCGGTTAGGGCGTAGAGCTTGGAATCCTGAGGTTGTGAGTGTGAAACCCACTCCCACAGACTGCCACTTTGGGTCTCTGAGCAAGACCCTTGACCCCTAATTGCCCCCCTGGTGCCCCACAATGGCACCCCACTGCTCCCCAAGGGGATGGGTTAAATGTAGAGCTAAATTTCTCCAATCTGAGTTTAATAAACTTCAATTATTATTATTATTATTATTACTGACCCCATATTTAAAGTGTAACTCACCCCATAATAATTGTTTTTATTTAGAATGTATAATCTGGGTCTATGGGATGTTTTTTTTTATGTTACTTGGCATTTTTTTTGACACAAAGTGTTCAGACTTTAAGCTTTACCTCAGAGCTACAGTGCGCTACCTGCCGCCATGAACCATTAACACATTAACTTAATTGCAAAATAAAAAACCTGCTTTTTATTTAGACGGAAATAGTGATAATCTGGCTGTACATCTATGTTTTATCCTCCTTTATTTAATCAAGAGTTGATCTATTTAGATCAGGGGTCTTCAATGTTTTCCAGGCCAAGGACCCCCAAACTGATGGCGAGATGGAGCGGGGACCCCCTAATTGTATATATTGTATGAAATTGTGTTCTATCAAACTGGTCCTATAGTCACTCTATTATATATGGAGTAATGTAATGAAAGTAATTTCTCCCTGGGATTATTAAAGTATTTCTGATTCCTGGTTGATGGGACAGGTGTTGTGAATGAAACGGTGCCCAGCTTGAAAGAGCTCCTGTGTGTCGCTGAATGTGAGCATTGATGACTGAAAGACATCTTCTGCCTCCATTTATCTGTTTACTACAGTGTGTTCAATTCATGTTAATTTGGATTTAAAGACATTTCAATTAGTGGAAAAAAATGAAAGGGGGGAATATTAAAAAAAGTCTAATTAACCAAAAGTTTCACAACCCCCATGCAGTACCCCCGTGGACTCCCTGTTGAAGACCTCTGATTTAGACTAAATGTCTGCATGGTCAAAATCAGATTCACTGTTTATGTGCTCACATTCAAGCTGATTCTGATAATTAGTTCTAAATTATTAAAGAATCAGACTCAGAATCAGACATACTTTAACCATCCCAGAGGGAAATTAAAGCGCTCTAAATATGGGAGGAACTTAAAACTAAATGTCTGGGTGTTTTTCAGAGGGAGGAGGCCTTCCTGCGAGCTCAAAGGGAGGCTGAGAGGAAGAGACAGGAGAGGGAGCTGCTGCACATCCAGGAGGAGCAGGAGAGGCAGCAGAGAAAGAAGGTACCAAACATCACCTCCAACCTCTGCTCTGTTTCCGCCTATCACCTCAGCCCAGATATTTACATACATACAAGAGGTTACTTAAGTCTTGATGATTTCTACAAACTGGTTTACCACAATAGATTAAAACCCTGAAATGATGGCTTTTAGTTTCAGTGTGCCAATCCAAGATTTTTAGGGGCCCCATCTGGCCACCCATATGAGGCATTTCTGTAGGCGCTGCTGGTCACAGATCACCTTCAGTCAGAAGAAACATGGCACCACTGTAGTCCTTAAGAAGAAACATTTTTGTTTTTTTTTCTTTCTCTTGTTCTAATCCGTTCTGTTCTGTTGGACCTGTTTTTCAGAGAATTGAGGAGATTATGAAGAGAACAAGGAAGAGCGAAGTGGAGCATCCATCTGCTGCCTCGGGTAAATGTTCAGTCAGCTGTGGGTCAGTTCGGCCTATCAGCAGTTCATTGCTCTGTTTTCTACCCTCACAGTAGGGTTGGGAATGGATAAGATTTTCACGATTCCGATTCCCTTATTGATTCTCTTATCAATTCTTGTCACAGTCATCCACACTCAC
>NW_015150494.1:45806-48261 GCF_000732505.1 Cyprinodon variegatus
CGGATGTAATTGCCACTTTGCAATGATTGCAAAGCGCCTTGTTGCAATTTTTCTCATTAGAATGAAACCTCCGATCGGTTTACCCCATGGAACGCCATTTTTTTTTTTCCTTTTCCAGACTTACGCCTGGTGTCGTCGCACTTGCTTACTGAATGCTGTGTGCATAACTTGCGTAAAAAAGGTGACGTAAGTCTTGCAGCCCAGTGCTAGGCTCTGGTGCTGCCTGGAATCGATAAGAGAATCAATGCAATGGAATTGGAACACACGGAACCGGTTCTGAACAGGAACCGGTTTTCGATTCCCATCCCTACCTCACACGGCCTTATACTTCCTCTCAACACACCATTTCACCCACCTGTCGATTAAACTGATGCATGTTGCTTCATTTTTAGTGGTAGTTACATGTTTTAGGCCATTAAACCCTTTAAGAAGTGACAGATTTTCATCTGTGAGCAATATCAGCTACGGTAGTAGCCATTCAAAATTTCCCTACTTTCATTGATGGGTCCTTGGATGGTCCCCTACAATTCCTTTTTAAACATCAATATTTGTTCTAAAATATTCTGTCTGTCATGATCTGTGGACATTTAGATCTAAAGAGAAGCGTAATTTCCTGGTCAGACCCTGTAATTCAGTGAAAGGGTGGAGTCAGAGTAAAATAATATGCACGAGGGGGTCACTCCAGTGGCTGGGCGTTGGAGGTGATTTTTGCTGTGAGATGTAGGGAAGTGAGCAGCCATTCGGCTGGCGTAGAAAGCGCCATTTTGAATGGTTGCGATTGTATGAGTGTCCTGATAATATTTACCAAAGTAAATACAATTCCTGATATATGATTATCACCTTAAATTATTTGATTAACGCACTTGGCAGTAAAACTGGTGAGAAATCCTCTTGGATGAGAGAATGTGAGGTTTGTTTGGTACAAAGTAGCTGAAACAGTGAAAGTAGGAGAAGATGAAAAAGACTAAAATAAACCCCTTAGTTTTCCTCTCTCCTGATTTACTTCATGCTTCTTTTTTTTTTAACTTTCTCTACTGTTTATCACAACCCTTCGTTTTGCTTCTCTTTCTTGTTTGACCGTGATGTTCAGAGTTTTTATTATTAAATTCTCCCTGTGTGAGCTGTAGTCGCAGTGTGACTCAGCAGATGGTTATATATAGAGAAACAGCACCCCCTATTGGTAGATAGAAGTGAAAACACTACTTTTAGATTTCATGCTTCGTTCTTCTGATATTATAATCGCTCCCTTCCTCCACTGTTACTTTTCATCTTCAATGCTTCTGTTTAATACCCAAGCTACAGAACAGGGCCCTCTGTTTCCTGCTGTCTGTTCTTTAAAGGTGATTATGAACACATGTATTTATTTAGGCTGTGGGTTTGTTGTGTTTTACAGCCTCTGGGGTTAAATGCGAGGCTGTTGGTGCCACAGAGGAGGATGCTCCGACCCCGGCTGAAGCCCCCATCATCATGCTGGGGCCCCTCGAGAATAAGAGCTTCGTGGACGAGCTTTCTGATGGAGTCCAGTCCATGGACGTCAGGTAAAAATGCTCGGGGAGGATATTTCTCTCCATGTCAGTGAATGGCTATCGCCTTTCAAGTGAATTTCTGGCGTGGTTCTTTAAATGTGTCTTTGTGAGCTTCCTCTGGAGATCCACAGGGAGACAAGTTGAGGTTACCTGCATGGTTTCTGGAACATAAAGCAAACCAGGAAGGTTCAGATGCAGATATGATCATGTTCTTTGATGATGCTGTATCTTGTTATCCCGGGGTTAACAGTAGAACAAATCAGAAATGAATGGACATATTTCCAGCCACTGCAGAGGGATCCTCCAGCAGAGATCAAAACATAGAGTTAGATAGATTCACCGTTTTAGATCAACTTAAAAAAACAGGCAACAAAGGCTCCCACTTTTTTCACCCTGGTGTTTTTATTGGTTTTATTTGAGTTTGAGTTACCTTAAAAGCTTAAAATTAGATTTTTATTTATTTTAACAATGTAAATTTGATCCCGCTGATGATTAAGATTGAAAAAGTTGCTTCACTTTTCTTCCTTAAGGTTTACTTCCTTCATGATGATAGATAATTCATATGATTTACCAAATGCTGGAAATGACCTGCAAAATGAAATTATACGCAAATTTTACGTATTTTATTAAGCTCTCATATGATGGATCAACAGTTGTGGATAATTGTGAAGTGGTAAAAAAATAAATGTTTTTTTTTTTTTCGTTTTTTTCTTCTGAAAAATCTGGCCTGCATTTGTGTTTATCGTTCTCCACTTTGATGCAAATTAAATCCACATCAGGGAGAAACTGTTGGCCCTAAGACATTATTGAATGTTTTGAAGAACTTACTGAGCTCCGTTCAGACGATCTTCTGAACATGGAGAGAGATGACCAACCACAGAGCTGCTGTCACAGTGGGATGGAGGTTTGACAGGAGGACCCAATGGCAG
>NW_015150494.1:49308-63410 GCF_000732505.1 Cyprinodon variegatus
GCCTATGAGAAAAAGGAGCAGCGCATGAACAGAACGAAACACACGCGAATCGAACTGCAACAGTCGAACCGAACGGTTCGGACGGTTTTCATAAACCGTCCCATCCCTAGCACATATAGGAGAGAGAAATAAGACCAGGCTAATTAGCAGCTGTGAACAGAGGCGTCTATAAAGGCACTATGGGAAAGGACAAACAAGAAGTACCTAAGAACTTAAATACAGTTAAAAAATAACCCATATAACATAAAATTGAAATAAAACCAATGAAAACTCAAAGATGAAACTTAAACAGAACCAAAACCATGACAAGGCCTGAAGCTCCACCAAAGAAAGGGAAAGGGATTAACGTTGATAGAAAAGCAGATGGATGTAAATCACAGTGTTCCTGTAAAGAACCCAGTTAGAGGCTGCTCTAATTAAAGAGCCAGACATTATTTCTCTCTAACCAGTTCAGACTGACTCCATGTGACTGTTCAGTTTTGTTGTCTTCACATTGAAAACGAGTATTTGTTCTGTTAGATTATCCTCAGAGAGAAAAATCATAAGTTTAAGGTTTCAGTGTGACCAAACAGCTCTGTGGCCTGTGAAGAATCCATCAAGGCTCTGAGCACAGTAACAGAACCAGCAGATCCCACAGAGAACACCAGTTTTCCCAATGCTTAAGGATTACATTTATGTTTCATGTGTTTTTAAACGGACGGATTATGTCTCATAGAAATCTGAAGCAGTAGGTTTAATGAATCGAATGTTGTGTCTCTGTCCTCATTGTTCCTGTAAGTTCTCCATCTGTCTCCATCAGCCCGGTTTCCAGGGAGGAGCAGGCGAGTGCTCAGGAGTTTTCCCCAGTCGCTGAGGGACCTGACGGCTATCCCCCCGACCACCTGATGGACCTGGACGGTCCGGGACGGGGACAGCGTCAGGGCGCTGAGACGCCGGCCTACCCCAAGCTGCAGGCCGGCAGCGGGGTGGGAGACCTCAACAAGAACCTGCTGATCCAGGCGTACAGCGCCGCCTCAGAGTCCTCGCAGCTCATCCACAGCGTCGGCCCGAGCAAGCTAGACATCTAAAAGGTATAGAAAGAAGCTCTTGGAGAGAAATACAGGAAAAAGCCCTGAAATAGGTTTAGTAATCCATGATTTGGTCTTTCGTGTCTCTTTCAGCCTGTTTTCAGGAGCTAAAACAGGAACACTATCACCTCCCTCTGCAACAACAGGCATCATTTCCACAAGACAAAGCTTAGCATCTGATTTTCATCCGTGTTACCAAACCACTCCCATGACCAGCAGAAGTCTGACTCAGAAAACACATTCTGACTCAGTTATGTCAATAATGTGAAGCTTATGTTTCTAGTAAGATAACTTTACAGGAACAAAGAAAAGAAGAAATTCTTCTGCTGTCTGTTAAATTGAACCTAGACCCAACGACGTATTTATGACATGAAACTTTAAAGTTCAGGTGTTCTACTTGTAAACGTTTAAATGGGTCCATCGCCTGCTGCAGAGGTCCTGATGAAGCCCGGTTGGCCACACCTGCATTGCCGCAAACATCAGCTTCTTAAAACCTTGTAAATAGACCAGACGGCAGGACGATAACGGGAAGAGGACGCCGCTCCGATGGACGCCGCTCTGTAAATCCTGTGTAGCATCTTTAAGCAGGACTAGATAGCTGTGTAGTTCAACAGTGTGTTTCTGACGGTTCCTGCGTGTTTATCCAGACGCTCCCTCATGAAGAGTTTCTCCCTGTCAGGTAAACAATCGTATAAACCCGCTGTAGCTGTAGCTTTGGTTTCGCTGCTGCTTCTCGTTCCAATCGATGGGCATTCGTAGACCTGCAGTGATTCCACGGCGGGGGAGGAAACAAAAAAAGAGCGGGAGGAAATGCTAAATGTGTTGTATTTTTATCTGCAGGATGAAGATGTAATTGTCTGGCACTGACTGTAACCACACAAGCTGCAGTTTATAGCGTGCACCTACAGTAGTTATGTTTCACATCAGCACCTCCAACTCCTGGACCTCACAGCTCATCACCTCTGAGGCCTTAAAACCTCTGTGCATCAACCGCCACAATCACTGCTCAAAGATCTATTTTCATCAGGAGGAGCCACAAGAAACAAAAACACAACATTATTAAACACTTGAAACTCTCTGTGATGATTTATTTAACTGTTCAGATAATTTACAAGCTGCTCAGACTTCCCCTTGAAGTTGAGGGCCTGCTTAAACCCTTGAGGGCTTAAGCAGGTCGTAATGTACATTTCTTTGTTGAGAGAACAAAGCCTTTACTTGCGCGTTTATTAACACTTCTCTCACACATTGGCTCCTCTTTCTCAAGATTTGCACATCAATCTCTGGTTTCTGATTAACCCAGAGGGTTTCCAGGAACCCCCATGTATAAACATAAAGGAGTTAGCATTTATCCTAATAATTAAACTCTGACACTGCAGCTTGGTGGAATATATCATTGTAGATGTGGTGCATGGATACTTGCAGAAAAAGAACAATAAATTTCATCAAACCATGTCTCAGTGAGCCTTATTATATACAGAGTTATAGTATAGTTATATATTTTTAGGTAAATTAAAGAGAGATTTCAGCGCTCTGTTATATTCATGGCTGATTCTCAAGGATTTGTTCTTTTCTTTTACAGTCAGCAATATCTAGGAAAAATTCACAAAAGCGAAGGAGAACTATATATCTGATAACTAAGATATAATAAGTCTACTTTCCTTACTTACTTTCTCTCCAAGAAAAACTTCCTGTTTTGTTTTGCTTTTTGATAAAGTAAAATGGAATACTAAGATACAAGCTAATTATTTTACCTACTTCTATGAAGAACGTTCTATGAAAAATGCAGCTTCCAACTGATATTGCAAACGATATCCAATCACATTCATTGCAGTCTTTGTTATCTCAAGCTTAAAAGACTGCAATGAATGGATGCAATATTGTGCAGTCTATCATATATCCATGCATTTAAAGGTTGATCTTTTTAGCCCATTAAAAGGAATTTTATTTTTTTTTATGCTCATAATTTATTTAGATCTTCGTGACAAAGGGGGTAAAACCTCAAAGAGTGATTGGGGTATTTTTAAGCTGGAAAACCGGAGAAGAGGGAGGAAAATATGATGGTAGATAGATTTTATAAAGAACAATACATAACTTTTAAAAATATCGAATACTAGCAGTGCCAATAAAGAAAAATAAACAGGTCAATAGATGAGCGGTTAGAGCTGCGTATTTTGGGATTCACCTTAGAGAGATAAGTAGGCACAGGCGTAACCTTCTGGTGGGCACATGTCCACTGGTGTGGACATCTACCTTGACCAGTGTTTTTCAGTACCAAATGTGAGTACTTTTGACTGCATTATAGTTGTCTTGTGTTGGTGTTTGCGGGATTTCTATCTATCTAATCTATCTATCTAATCTATCCATCTGGTTTTCTCCAGGTACTTTGGTTTTTCCTTTAAAAAAAAAACATTAATCTAAGGGGGCATTCTAAATATTCAACCTCAATGGGACGGGAACTTTAAAAGCAACAGGAGCCGTTCTTTTTATACCTGTTAATGGAAAGCTGTGTGTCTGCACCTTGAAGCTTTATATTTCTGGTTCTTTTTCCTGAAAAGAGATCACTCTGGACAAACTCTTTGAAAAACACTTTATATGTATCTGTAGTAAATAACCATGAGGTATGACAACAGATTCTGATAGAAATTATAATCTTACTCAGATCAAAAAAGTTGCTTAGAGTTACAGAAGGCAGCTGCTTACCAACCGGCCTCACATATAGTGAAGTTACCACGATTCACAGTTAGAGAAGCATTTTATACAAGTCCATTCTGCCACATCATTACATCATACATGTTAGCAGATGAGGAGACATCCATGGCTCCAGCCTTATCACAATATTACACTTTGCAAGCAGCTATATCTGCCCCTGGAGAGGGAGAAACAGCTCCTAAATGGTTACAAGCTGTCTTGGAAAATGAAAATCAAAAAACGTACACCTTCAGATAATGCTGGCCCCTGTCATTTCAGCAAGAGATAATGTGACCTTTGCAGCTGAACTGGAGGTCATCAATTAAAGATCTCGAAGAACTGTGTAGTATTCAATCTGAGGTACATATATCACTCAGGTGTATGTCAGGCCATAGACATTAGGAATCCAAACAAACTATCCTTGAAAATGCAACAACCTTAGAGATTTCACATTCAAGGATGAAAAAGTTTAACCCTTTGATAATTTATTTGAATTATTAGTAAACATAAATTGCTTCAAATGTTTCTCAGAATTTCTAAATCAGTAAATAGATGTATTTCATAAGAGTTTTATCCATTACAGATATTTTCAAGGTACAACGTATTAGGTAGTAGTAGGTATTAAGTAGAGGTGTAAATACTATTTAGATAAGTATGTTTGTCCAATAATCTATGAAGATCTAATGTATTATTAAAACTTGTGAAAAAACAAATGACTTTTTCTTAAAAAAACCCAATTACAACTGGAAAGATATTCATAGACTAGGTTAAAGCATAATAATAGAGTCATTTAGATGATTACATATATAAAGTATGCTATAAAGTTAATGATGTACAAAGAAGGACTCTGACTTGAAACCAGTGCCAACCAAGCTGGCCAATAAATGATTCTGAACCTTCTGTTTCAGTTTTTAGGAGCAACATTTTTTATTCTTTTTTCACAACAAATGAGATAAGAAAAACATGTAACAAACATTGCAGTCAAAGAATAATTAAAAATATAGCTTATTAAAAAATAAGAACATTAGAGCCATCAAATTACACCAAATAAAAATGTAAGTAACTATTCTGCATTTCTCTACATACTTCAGTCTGCTGAAATACTACATGGATGTAAAATAATTGCCATCATGGCTTTGTCAAGCTGCTGCCTCCCTAATACAAAGTGAATCCAGTAGAACTTTTTATTGCCTACCTGGAATGGGTGACAATAAATTGATAATACATTTTTGGCTCTCAAAATGGTAATGGTGCCCTATTTGTTTGTACCCGCCGATACTGATACCACCATTTTAGTGCCGGATCGGGGCCCCGCCTGATACTGGTATATGTGCAACATTAATGTTTACCCAATAAAATGGCCAAGCTAACCTGTTGTTCAAAAAATAACAATGGTCATCCACAGTTTGTATCTTTTTAGTAGCCAGAAATAAATGTTGAATAATTATAATTGCATACTTTTAAAGTTATGAGTAATAGGTAATTTAAGTGAGCTGCATGCCTGTTTTTTATGGTAAAGTAACACTTGCACTCCCAATTCTATTTTTTAATTCTACGTATATTCATTCAACAATTCAATTGATGGTTGAAATCATTTATTAGAAGCCCAACGATAAAATGTTTACAAGAGTTCCTTTTTAAAATTGTAAAAGAGCTCAAATAAAATTACTTTTCAGAATATTTAAATTATTTTAAAAAATAAAACATTGTTACTTTTATTTTGAAACAACCTCTGGCGGAAATGGCAACTCTCTGCTGCGTTAAATAGTACTCTTAAAATAATGAATAAGCATAAGACAGGGTGTTGTATTTGTGGGAAATTAGAAACTGTCCAACTTATTTTTTTAGAATGTAATAAATATACTCAGGAAAGAGAGATGTTGCGTAAAAAAGTTAGACAAGAACGGGTATTTTAGGAAGAATATAATAGTTTGTCTGATCCATACTCCATTCTGGAAGGTGGCGGTAATGCACCTATAAGTTGTTTTCCAACCGCCATTAAAAAAAAAAAAAGAAGAAGAAGAAGCTCTCTGCTGCGATTAGACGGTGGACCTGTACATGTAGCCATATTCTTGTTATGATAAACGGAATATTTAACACATTTAAGGATTGTGTTGATACATATTAAACGAAGGGATATATTCTTAGTTTATAGGCTGCTATAACCGTGTTTTGTCCTTTGTTGTGTACGCAGTGTTAGCCGTCGTAGCTTGACGTGGGCCCTGCTCCAAGGTAAGGCAATGGTTTAGCTGCTACCAAGCTAAATGTTTAAAGCTAACAAGGCCGCTCTGGTGTAGTTTTAAATGATTTTCTGGTAAAATGTCAAACTACTAGGTGATTGCATGATGTATTTCACTGTTGCATGATCTCACATCAGCTATAACCAATATTTGATTTGTTAACATTGCAAAAGATAAAACGAAACTGTTTACCCTTTTCCCTCGAGGAAAGGATCGTGTACTCGTAATTAAAGTTAGTACATTTATGTCTGTTGTTTAGTAACCTACCGATGAAACGAAATCACAAATTGTTTTACAAAAAATGTAGTTTAAACCTTTTTAAACCACCTAAGTTGATATTCCTATAAGTGTACACCTCCTCCATAACATGGGAAGAAATTAATTCACCTGCAAGTCTTAACTGTGTTTATTCCTCTCTTCATCAACAGCAAACTCTGTGGTTTTGGTCAAATTTGATCATTATTTGCCAAAGTTATCAGAGGGAAATCATATATTTTAGCCGCCTGATAGAATCCATTTCCCCATAACATGGGAAAAAAATAAACAAATCCAGTGAAACTGTCATTATTTTTCATATATTATGTTTAAAACATTTATTATTTTATATTTTTAAATGCAAAATAGTTGTTGGTTTGATTATCTTTATTTAATGTATTTTAATTCTCAATTCCAAATGTCTGCAATAGCATTGCTCCAGACATTTGGAATTAAGAAACATCTTCAAACTTGGAAAACAATGTCCAGTGGTTTTGGGAATTGTTAGATAAACATTTAAACAGAAAATATATTTCATAAATATCATCAAAGGGGGAACGGATTATATCAGGTGGCTAAAATATACGATTCCCCCCTCATAACTTTGGCAAATAATGATCAAATGTCACTAAATTCAGAGGATTTGTTGTTGATGAAGAGAGGAATAAACACAGTTAAAAATGTGCAGGTAAATTAATTTCTTCCCATGTTATGGAGGAGGAACGGATTATTTCAGGCAGCTGAAACATCAAGTCTCTCCTCCTCCCATATCTTTGGGAAGTAAAAACATCTGTTTCCAGATTCTCAAAAATTGTTTGTGTGATATCATGTAGTATACTAGGAATGTCCTTAATCCAGTAATCTGTCATATTTTACATTAGAACGGGATAAATCAGAAAGTCTACACTCTCATCTTTTCAGGAATATTTGTGTCCTGCTATCAGCCAGTTTTCATCCTCTGATATCAGCAACAAAAAATAATAAATACTCACTACTTGTTGGAAAACTGTGTTTGGTGACTGACTTTTATTTCTGTCAGGTTTAAGTGACAGAAGTTGGAAAAAGACGATTTTCTTGGCGTTTAAAATAACCAAAAAAGCTTTAAAGCACCTCGTCTATTTATTTATTTTACAATTTTGTAAACAACAGCTGCTGATTAAACTGGATGTTACAACCGTGACATGATTATAGCTGATTTTAGCGAGAAATCGATCAGACGCGTCGTGAAAATGGTCCCATCCGCCATGTCCGCCTCTCTGGCTTCAATGCGATTCCCGAAATAAGGGGAACAGAATTTCATACACCACCGGGACAAAGAACGTCTGGAAGTCAGTCAGAGTTTCACATCCCTGGAACATCAGTCTAGCAACAGCCATTGGTGAGAACTTCTTCTTCTGCACGGGAATGCTATGGGCTGCTTTCCTGCCTTTGCTGCCACCATCTGGTGAAATCCAGTACTGCACATTTTACTCAGATCAGCTCAGAAGCGAGATCCAGGGCTCTAGGGGAAACATCCGGGGCTGCTGCCCAAGTAGCCGCCCCCTAGATCCGCCACTGAGCTCACCAGAGCTATAGTTAAACTGACGAAGCCCACGTTCATGCCAGTTGGATGTTGTAGTACATTGGGTAAAAGTGTGTGTGGGGGGGGGATTAGGCAGAAATGCATAAGGCGAAGGAAAAACAAGGGATGAGGAAATGTAGAAAGAACGATTGGCTTATATAAGAAAAAGGAAAAAGCAATATATACATATCTTGATAAAACTTTTTGTTTAGGGAAAAAGGAAAAATGAAATATATACTATATATATTTTTTATTTTTAATAAGGTCAGTTTTGGCCCTCCATAACCAATTCAACCAAGATTCTTTTTGCTGAATAACATTTAAACAAGTTTTTTGTTTTATCTGTTTTTAATTAAATATATATAAATTATATGCTTTCCTCAGGTTGCGAACATGTCAAGATCAAGGTCGAGATCACCTCATTACAGGTACTTTCTCTCACTTAATTTATGCTAAACTGTTAGATTTTAAATAATTGATATTTTTAATTTTGCTGATTATAATTGTTTGTTTTCTGCTCTGTTATAGGAGGTTCCCCTGGGAGGAACCTGACTTTGATCCTCGGACAGTTGTTGACCAATTGGATGGCAATCCTCAGGACAGGGGCCACCATCCCAGAGAAGGTCCTGAAGATTTTAGGGATCCCTACTGGGAGGAAAGGTACCCAGAGGGTCCAAGAAGATCTCCTTTCCGGGATGACTTTCACTTTAGACACCAGCGACATTCAGACCATGAAGAGTTTCACAGATGGGCAGAGTCACCACCCCGTGATGCAATACCGTTAGAAGACCGGAGGTTTTCCCAGAGAGACGAAGGAGATTCTGATGCTGACAGACACAGAACGGAATTCAGGGATGACTTTTACAGGTTTGATGAAAGACGGGAGATACCTCCGACTCTCTTGCCAAGACTTAGGGGATCGTCAAACACTCAGAGGGTTTCGGCAGACCACCATACAAGGAAGGCCTGGGAGGGTCGGAGGAGTGAGGAGCAGGACAGGGATCATGGAAGACCCAGAGACTTTAGTCCTGGTATGAGGTCAGATGACCAGCGAGCTGAAGAAATGCTAAAAGAAGGAAGGTTCCCAGAGTATCCTAACAGAGGTAGACAAAGGGAGGGCTGGGATCCTGCTTTTAAAAGACCAAGACGAGAAATGGATTTCGTCGATCATCCTGGGTAAATCTTTGGGAAAACAGTCTGGACATGGGGATTAAAAAGGATTCTCACCTTTTCTTATTTTCCATAGTTGAAATCCTCACGATTTGATTCTCGTAGTTTTCACTAATGAATGTAATAGTTTTATCCTTCTTTCTCTCTAATCTGTGAAATGTTGAAGACAGTGCATGTTTCATCAAAGATCCTGTAGATGATCAGACGTTTCAGTCTTTAAACTCATCCCCCTTTTTATTCTGACGATCTAGATCTAATAGTGAACATAAAAGCAGATGTTTGTGTCTCCTTTGAACCATCTCACCTCCTCTTATGCCACCACAGGTACAGGGAGGAGAAGGACTTTGTGGATCGCGGTTACTCTGTGCACAGACCCAGAGGCGGGTTTAGAGACCGGACTCTGGGAAGCCTTCCCCGTGAAGACTCAGGACCTTTTGTTGGCGAACACGATCACAGTGTAGAACGTGGAAGGAATCAGCAGCAGTTCGAAAACTTTGAAGATCGCAGAAATGATCCTAACTTTGATCGTCAGAGAAGTCCCAGTTCAGCGGGTTCTTCCCAGGAGCATTTCAGGAAATCCACCAGCCGGCCTAGGGAGAACAGCAGAGGGAAACATTTTCAAAACGATTCCAGACATGGCAACTATCAGGAACCAAGGAGAAGTCCAAACACTATGAGATATGATCAGCAAGGAGGCCCTGAAAACTATCGAGGGAGGGGAAGGGAGCTTGACGACCAAGGTCCAAGAGGAAGAGCCGAACCCAACAGGAATCAACCGCGATACCAAGACCGTACCCAGGGTGGGCAGAGGCCAGACCACCACCCAATCAGAGATGATTATGAGAAGATCCCAAACTGGATAGATGAAGACAAAATCCAACAATGGAGACAAAGCAGGTCCAGAAGTCTGGAACAGAACTCGCCGAGGGACGACCTGCACCCCAAAAGGCCCCCTCAGAGGAACCAAGCGTGGAGTGATCGGCGACCTGATAACATGACGGTTATAACAAAGGAAACGCTCACCATCAATGTGGACATGAGCCGACCCCTTAGCAACAACAGGTAAGAGGAGCGTGCTGGGTGAGGGGTGAAAGTTCACATTTACTTTTTCCTCAAAGCAACACTACTAATGCTACGAGGGGGACGAGTTTAAATGTAGCTCTGATTGAATGGAGATCCCCATCATAGGGACTGCCAGGATGCTGCCTGTTCTGGTTTCTGTGCATCTGATCCAGATCTGAGTGACCATGATGATGATAATGAGAAAGAAAGTGAAGAAAATCTGGGTCCCTACCATCCTATAATCAGCGGCCAACAGTGATGACACATCAAATTTCCGTACTGGTGAGGAGCTGCCGTAGAACTCTTTAACTTCATCTCAGTAAGCCGAACAAGTCCAATAAAGGAGGTCTTTGGAAAACTGTGGGAAGAAGTAGATCAAGACTAGAAGTTCAGGATATTTCAGAACAAGGAGGACTGTGTCTGCCCCCTGAAACCGTAAACACTCTAAGACAATCTTTGGCTGTTAGGGTTTGTCAAGAGCTAGATTGCAGATTACACTTGAAGGCGAAGATGAAGTTTGATCACCCGACTGGTTGTTCCTTTGGACAAGAACCTTATTTGTCTCCCAACTTTTCCTCGCATAATCAAAGACTTTCTGCAGGGTTTTATGTTACCTTTCTCTGCTTTAAGCTGTCTGAAGATGAATTGTGTTCCATCGGTGAGACATAAGGTGCTCTTTTTTGCCAACACCCTAGAGGAAGCTCGTCCAAATGACTAATTCTGCTCTGATGGACTTTGCTGTTAGGCTGGCTAATGTTTAGCCAAGGATATGGGTTTAACAACCTCCCTGATGATGGCAGATGAAATAGCAGGTAACAAACATGATGCAGACCTAACACAGACCAAATGGGTCTGAAGTTGTTCCAAAGGAGTTCAGAAGATGAAACCCTGGAGAATGTTTCAGAGCGTACCATCAAACCCTGTCCTGACCTAGACTCAGAACCTGGACTCGTACTCAATGTAGTTTAAGAGAGAAACTGCTGTGGTGTTGTTCAATGAAGAATCTCAAGAACCTGAAGATTTGTTTTTTTCCATGGATATGAGGAGCTCTGGAGTAGTCTGTGTGAAAAAAAAAACATCTGGTTTGATGCCTTAAATATGTCCTTTAAACTCAAGCTGAAGATTGTTTTCCAGTGAAGCTGTGAGGAAGCGATGATGCGGCTGCTGTACCTGTTAAGATTGGGGAACCCGTTGGATAGAAACCATAGAGGTCTGATCGTCTCCAGAACCGATGAGAAGAAATGTCTAGTTGGATCACAAGAAAGAAAATGTAGAAGATTTTTGCTAAATTGGATGCAATTCAAACCCAGAAGATCCTATTAGATCAGAACCAAGCAACCAACTGCAGATTCCGATCACAGGAGTACTGGTTCCCCCCAGATGTTAACAGGCTGGGTCAGAACTACCCCAGTGTGCCCAGAATAAACACCTGAACATGGTAGAACCTTCTTCCTTATTCTGTTCATATAAACAGTGTCAGAAGTCAGCTCCTTTGGACTGAGGAGAGAACTGATCTGTGGAAAAAAAGCCAGATACAGATTTTGTTATGACCAAGTCAGGGCCTTTCCATGGAACTGAAACCGGCCCTTGCCGTCTGAAGCAAGAACCGGCCCTAGCCGCCTGAAGCAAGAACCGGCCCTTGCCGTCTGAAGCAAGAACCGGCCCTAGCCGTCTGAAGCAAGAACCGGCCCCATTTGAAGCCGGAATTAATCTATTGAACCAAAGTCAAAAAGTTTTTTACTCAGTCTCAGCCTCTGGTCTTAGAAGGACAACGAGGTAAAACCTGGTTTAGTTTGGACTGAATTTGTTAAAACTTGCTTCATACTGACTGGAGAACAAAACACATCTATTGTGATGGTGTCCCTAGAGTAGAAGAATGGTTGAAACGGGCCAGGACAGATTTCTGTCCGTCAAACCCGTCCCTAAATGTTTTCACTGCCAACGTCTGACTGAAAGGTATTTCAGGAAATGATACGATCCCATGGAACGATCATTAAAAACCAAATTCTTTTGTTTTTCTCTGGAAATTAAGACCTAGAAGTTTCTGTCTACAGTGGGGACACAGCAACCTGCTGATCTGTGGAGAAAAACAAGTCATGGCAGGAAGCTCATCCTGAGATCCTGAGTTTTAAAGGTGCATTTTGGAGTTAACACGTCATTAATCAGTGGATGTTTAATCTCATCAGAGCCACGAGTTAAAAGAATTTCTGTCAGAACACCCCCTGGAAAATCTGGATGTGAATAATCAAAATTATTGGCAGCTAGAAAAGCACTCGGAGAAAGCAGATCTTTTTTTTTTTTTTCAGCTTTCATTGTCATTACGCTGTCACAAGTACAGAGCAAAAAAACTCTGCATTTAACCCATCCCCTTGGGGAGCAGTGGGCTGCCATTGTGCAGCGTGGAGGCTGTGGAACCTCTGGATTCCAAGCGCAGTGCCTTAACCCCCTGGGCCACCACTCCCCTGTCAGTGCCAGTCCTCCACCCAGTACCCCATTTCCCGACATACTGAGACTTCCACCTTAAACTAATACCTATATTCACAGAATCTCTAAAAACAATTCCTGGATCCAGATGGTGATCCGGATCAAGACAAAAGTGAATTATTTGTTGCCAGTCAAAGTACACACCTCTAAAAATTTCAGCAAAATCCCTCAATAACTTTGTTTTAAGAGAAGACACCAATGAAATCATAACCTCCCTGACAGAGATAAAAATCCTAATTTCTGCATAAATTAGTGGAATTAAAGAGCCGTTTTTAGACCTGAAGAAAAAAACAAAGTTGGATATCGTTGCTGATATGGATGAAGCTAAAGCTCTCTGAGGAGGAAAGCTGATGTTTTGTTTAAATGGGAAAAGGACGTGACAATATCTGACTAAAGATCCTATCATTCTGAAACAGTCCAATAAAGTTTGACCCATCCAGAAAATCTCACTAAGATTCTTCTTTTGCTGCATTCCTCTGGACTCTTCTATCATGGCTGAAAAATGGTTAATGTGGACCAGCAGCTGAAATGAGATGCACCAAGATTTTGAGGTATTAATAGAAATGTGAACTTTCACCCTAACATGAGCTCAACAAGGGACTTAACTGTCCTTATAGCCTCTTTACGCTCAATTAGAAAATATGTACATGATTCTATAAGGGAAGAAGTCGAGCTTTAACAGCCCTTAGTTTGAGTTATTAAAGTCCTCCACCATTAAAGTTCTTTGAGGAAGCCATAAAAGGTGAGTCCATTGGTAAGGTAAGAGGTAAGCTTTTTGTTTCTGTTCAGTTTACAGTCACAGATAGTTTATGGATATAAAATAAAACGTTTCCATCAGAGTTGGTGTTTATAGACAAGACCTCTAATCCTTTGGCCTGATATTATGTTTATTTCTTTTTTTATTTTGGAGTTTTGTTTTACTTAGTTGTAATTCTGAGAACATCTAACTCTGCTAATCTGTAACATTTCAGATTGTTTTTTAAGAATGATTAAGATATCTAAAGGAAAACATGATCTAAAAGAGGAAATAATTTGGTTGGTGTGAAGTACAAACAGCATGTCCTTGGAGTCATGTGTTGCATTAGCTAGCCCGCGCTGATGGCTTTACTCTTCTTCTGCAGCCCCCTGTGCTACTCAACAGACAGACTGCTCTCCATGGACCTAGTCAACGCGGGCCGCACGCGGCAGGACTTCATGCCCCTGTTGGAGCACTCGGGGATGTACCGGGAGAAGGCTACACACACAGGGACTTTTGCCCAGGAAATCATCTCGTTGGTGCACTTTGTCAAAGGTTAATACATCACATATGCACTGTGAGCGGAGCGGAGAATAATTTGACATTGAAATTATATTTCACTATGACTTTAACTGAAGAGGGCTGGTCTTTTAAAAAAATTTTTGAACTTCCGTTTTCCTTTTTGTTTTTTTTTAAGTAACAAAGCGTTCTAAGCCAACCTGGCTGTTTGGGAAAGGTTTTAACTCCTTAAAATTAATCACAGGTTTTTCCCCACCTGGCAGCAGAAGCAATAAAGTTACCATAATAATAGAACATTAATTTTTTACATCACTGTGGAG
>NW_015150494.1:63586-64848 GCF_000732505.1 Cyprinodon variegatus
TGTGGAGGAATTTTGGTCCACACTCTCTGGTATCATTTTATAGCATGGTCAAAAAGGTTGGTGTGTTAGCCTCTAAAAGGTCAACCCACTCCTGACCTTTGACTAGGCCAATCCCAAACCATTATTTTAGAACTTTCTTGTAGCCTATCGGGGGTGCACGTACATGGCCAGACATTCAGGGTCTTGTATTGGAGAGCCAGCCATCCATGTCCAAGCAGTCCCACACCATCACCCTCCCACCACCATGTTTTACATTCTGTTTCTAAAGTAATCCATATATATATACACCAGATGTAACAAGAAGTTTGTTCTCTCTCCCCCGGTGTTGTTTTTGACAGCCATCTTAGATTAAGTCTTAGTCTCAGTCTTCAGGAAGAAAACTATCATTAGTTTTAGTCGCATTTTTGTCAATACTATATGTGATAGTTTTAGTCCTTTTATGTTGCATTTCATAAAAACAGTTAACTTTTACAATATACAGATTCTTTACCAGACTGACAGCCCTTGCCTAGCTAGATACTACAGTTGCTGGGTATAGAATGCTGCCATGCAGTTCATCATTGCTGTTGGGCAGAAAACTGATTTCTATCATTAAAAAAATTATGAATAAATACCGTACTTTTTAAAAAGGTGTCTCACATAAGTTTTGAAAATAGCAGAGCTAGTTCAACACAACATATTGGCTATTATAGCAGACAGCCAATAACAAAATGTTCAATAAAGGAATGGTTTTAGACATATATGGTTTCCATCCAAAAAAAACACTTCCTGATCTACTATGAATCATGCATTACACACAGATCAATAAAATCTTTATTGCAAAGCAAAGAACAAAAACATTCTTCTTTCTACTCTGGGAATTTTGGCTTTATTTCTTCAATTTACCTCTTGGTTACTGATGCTCAGGTGTCAAAGTAGATTTAAATTCATAGGGGTTTGGTATAAAAAATACAGAGAGAACCCACGTAAATTCCTTGTAATCCCATGGCAATCCAGACCTAAACTGAACGAATATTCTAACTAAAATGTGGAAATATTCAAAGGAAGCAGAGAAAATGTTTTAATGATAATACAAGGAAACATTCACATCATATTTGAATAAAAGGAAACAATATAAATGATTACAGCAGTTTGTGAGGGTGCACTTGTGCATGTAAAGTTTATCTATAGAGAAAATGCTCAATAGTGGTTGTGGAGAGCCGAAGAGGCGCCCCCCCCCCAGAGTACTGAGTCCAGCACCGGGAGACCCAAAGCCCCAGATG
>NW_015150494.1:65659-67891 GCF_000732505.1 Cyprinodon variegatus
CCCCAGATGCCCAAAGGGACCCCAAGCGCGAAGGCACCAAGGAGGAGCCAGAAAGGAAATCAGACCCCCACCAAGAGAGGAGGAGAGGCAGCCCTGAGGAAGTCCCCCAGCCACCGCAATGCCGGCGCCCCGGGGAGCCGCGGGGACGAGTCCGCGGGCTTTGCCGACAGCCAGCCACCCAGAAGTGAATCTGGCCATGGGCCCCAGGGATCCGAGGCCCAAGGGGTGCCCGACCCCCCGGCAGGAGCCCCAGCAAGGCCCGGGCCGGCCGGGGCCCGTGGAGAAGCCGCCAGGAATGAGCCAATAGCCACCCAGGCATCCAAACCCAGAGCTCCACCAGTGCACCGGCGAGCCGGGGAATAGAATTTAAAAATTAAAAGCATAAAATTTGAAAAACGAAATCTGAGAAACAGCAAAGTTGCTCCCAAAACCTATTTTTCCAATGTTTATATTCTGGACATAATTTTTTTCAAATTTCCATTTATAAAACATGTACTTTGCAACAGTAATGGAACAAATTTCCTCCATATAACACAGGAGGTCCTTGCCTGTATGCATCAGAAACAGATGTGAGAATATAGAAGCAGTAGGAGTTAAAAAGTGTCACCCTGTCTCTGTTTTGATGCACCAACCATATCTGTTTTTTACAGAACAGTACTTCAGAGGTGATGGACTCACCCTCAACAAGCGTTTTTCTGCTCCTCAGAAAGGAGGATACTCTCAGGACGATTCGGAGGAGCTAACTTTGAACCAGAGGTTCAGTTCCAGCAGGTTAGCTCACATGATCTCACTCAGGCCCCTTATTGGTTGTTTTGGCACATCACAATTTTGACCATCCATTTTTGAACGTCTTACAGAGGCTTCAGTTTAAACATGGACTCTATATTTGATGATGGAGATGATGAGTTTCTGTTTTCCAAACTGGGATCCATGCAGGTGGGATAAAACCAGTCAGGTTGTTAATCAGCTATTGCTGGGATGGTGTTTCTAATCACATGGTTTACCCACTGACAGGGGGTGAGCAATCATCCAAAACGAGACCCAAGTGACCTCAGGCATGACCTGGAGAGAAGGAGACAGGAGAAGCTGGAAGCAGTCAAAGTTACCATCGCCGGGAGCAGCTTATCCCACCATTCCCAGTCGTCAGACAGGTGAGAAGGATCACTTTGGAAGAACCAGGACTGCTAATGGGGAATGATTCATGACAAAATGTCGTCATATAGCTCTAGAAGAGCCAAGTAAGGTTTGCTTTCCGCTCTACTGTGCAGAGATTCCTGGAAACCTACAGAAATAAGAGAGAATTAAACGTTTAGCCTAAATCCAGCGAAGGTTGAACTCTTCACAATAACTTATCAGTTCATCTTTTATTAAGAAAAGAACCTAATGTGGATCTGGATTAAAAACACCAAAGAAACTCGTCTGAGCTGTCAGATCCAGACTGAAGTTTCAGCTTGTCTGTTTCAGCGAGCCAGACCTGGCACCTCCAGTGGACCACGAGGGATACTCTGGCAGGGCGGGAGACCAGAACAGAAGCCGAGAAGGCAGTGTGGAGAGGGTCAGAGAATCTCATGTTGGGACTGCTCTGAAAGGTTTCCTTATAGGAAGCTAAAATGTGGTTTGGTTCTCCTGCAGGGATTCAGGAAAGGAGCTTATAATCGACCCAATATGAGCCCACAGAGGAGAAAAGCCCCGCTTGGAAACGAGAGAGAGAAGCACAGCAATCCTCCAGGTAACTTTCTGTTCTCCTTAGGTTAATTATTACAACTTCTGATTGATGTAGAGATTTTTAACATCATATTCTGGTTAAATATGGAACTAATTACAATTATTAATAAAACTTTGCGCCAATTCCCAACACGTCAAAGCACGTTACAGAGACAGTTCAACCAGATCATACAGTCAGAATGGTTTAGAGTTTTCTATCCAAGGAAATCCCCGTCCAGGAAACACAGCCAGGCGGACGAGCTCGGAGCCAGCTGCCATGTCAGAGAATGAAAGGAGCACATCCAGTCAGAGAAACAGGACTACACTGAAAAACAGGCCAAGCTCCAACATCTATAAACAAAGGTGTTGATGGCAGCAGCACAGCTGATATTTCTGTACGAGATGCTGTCACAGCCAAACAGGCACACACCAGATGAAGCTACTAAGAAAAGGTGGAGAGAGCAGAACGTTGAACTAACAGATTCTGTAGAGTGATAGAATAGAGATAGAATGATGAAATAGGGGTCC
>NW_015150494.1:68597-69951 GCF_000732505.1 Cyprinodon variegatus
ATTTAACAGGAAGCCAATAAAGAGAAGGCAGGATAGGAGAGATATGATCTCTCTTTTTCATTTTCATCAGAACTCTGGCTGCAGCATTTTGGATCAGCTGAAGGCTTTTAACTACAGTTTATTCTTTTTCTCCTCTATTAAATAGGAGAAATATGCTGCTTTTTCTTTACATTCATACTTACAGCAGTAAACAAATTTTCCAGACTAGGTGGGATTCGTTAGGCCATTTATTTTTTAGCAATATATTTTTTTATTGAAAATACAAACATGTCATTATCTGAACCAGTTCTCTTTGTAGTTATGACATGACAGTAATTATTTTACTCAACTCAGAGAGGGAAAAAAAGTAGGAAAAAATGGAAATAAAGGGAAAAAAACAAACAGCTTCTCAAAAACGGGGGTATGCAAGCAAATTATAAATTGGTAAGATATGAATATACATATCTATACAATTTGGTACACCACAGGTTCCAGTAAATCATAACTCAAACAAACATTCTGTCAAGTTTAAGTCCTTAATAAAATTAATGAAAGGCCCCCAAATCCTCTCAAAAAGATACCCTTTGGATTTCCTAATATATGTTATTCTTTCTAGTGGCAAATTAGACGACTTCTGTTTTAACCACTGAGTGGCGCTAGGTCTCCTGATATTTTTCCAAGTTAAAGCAATGCATTTTTTTTTTTTTTTTTTGCAAATAAGGAGCTTATATCCATAAAACTACATTCTGATTTATTAAAGTTATATTCCCCAGGGTATAAAGCTAACAGGAACAATTTAGGATCCATTGAGATTTGCTTTAAAATAATTTTTTTTCAATTATATCTTTCACCTCTGTCCAAAATGCTTTAATTTGTTTGCATTCCCACATGCAGTGTATTAGAGTCCCTTTACATTACATTTTACACTAATATCTGGGATGTTATTGTTGTATTTATTTAAATGCACAGGTGTAACATAGATACACGTTAGCTGTTTAAATTGTAGAATTCTAAGACACTTAGTCACTTAGAGTAACAGTGATGAAAGTACACAGACTCACCAAGATAGTCTTTGCTGAAATAATACCCTACATTAAGACAAAACTCTGCAAATATAATATTCTTTTAAATATAAAATACATACATTTTTGTCATTAAAGATAGAATTTATGATTTATAATATAGTTACATGCATAACTGTAGACCTATAAACTTAAAAGGTACAGGTCTAATGCCCCCTTGTGCCTCATTGACATAGTGTTTCTTTAATGAGGCCTAGCCATGTAGGACTATTAAAATGTAAACATAAACCTCAAAAGAACAATATTAGTCAAGTACTTGTCCTGGCATCATTTACTTTATCTCCTTTAGCCTG
>NW_015150494.1:72734-75502 GCF_000732505.1 Cyprinodon variegatus
TTGTGCCAGTGTACGGCAGCCCCGCTTCTGTCAGTGAGCCCCAGGGCAGCTGTGGCTACAATATATGCCACCGTGCGTGTGTGAATGGGTAAATGAATGTAGTCTCCTAACTTGAAAAAAGGCGCTATATAAGTACATGTATGATGATGTGGCAGACTGGAGTGGACTATAAAATGCTTCTCTAACTGAATCATGGTAACTTCACGAGATGCAAACCCGGTTGGTAAGCAGCTGCCTTCTGTAACTCTAAGCTATTTTTTTGATCTGAGTAAGATTATAATTTCTATCAGAATCTGTTGTCATACCTCATGGTTATTTGATACAGATACATTATTAAGTATTATTTAAAGAGTTTGTCCAGAGTGATCTCTATTCAGGAAAAAGAACCAGAGAGAGAAAGCTTCAAGGTGCAAACACATAGCTTTCCATTAACAGGTATAAAAAGAACGGTTCTTGTTGCTTTTAAAGTTACCGTCCCATTGAGGTTGAATATTTAGAATGCCCCCTTAGATTAATGTTTTTTTTTAAAAAGGAAAAACCAAAGTACCTGGAGAAAACCAAATGGACGGATGGATGCATAGATAGACAGACAGACAGGTCCTGTAGTTTTCATCTACAGGTTTGCAGAGGAACACTTCATTTTTCGGAACAGGCCTTAAAAAATTCTCTAAATCCTGCAAAGAAGATACCAGGTTGATGGGTTCGGGATTTTGGAAGATAACTTCTTAAATATTGTACCACTACAGTATCAACTGGACAAACAGTGCATGATGTCATAGCACTGTATATTGCTTGATTCAAGCCAAACTCCTCTCTCAGTTGTTTGCAGATGTCTGTAATTATCATTTTTACTAATTTTTCATCTTTAGTCATGTCTGCTAGTTTCTTTACTGTCTTTCCCAACAGATTGGATGTGATCAGTCTTATCTCTATGGACGTCAGGGGTCTGCCTCTTTCCTTTAAACACCTTAACACTGCGGTCATTACAAGGACAGCCAACTGTTTGTTCTCATCAAATGTTTCTTCTCCTTTCCTGTGCAGATCAAACTGATTCATTTCAAACAGAAAAACTGTATCACTACAGACAGATGAAGACTGGTCGGCATTTCCCTCCGATGTACATGGGGTGTATTGTTTACTGTCTGTCTCGTCACTGATGGACCCTGATTCTTGGGAAAGAGAATTATCTTGTTCATTTTGGGGTTGGGGAGTGCTCAGCCCAAGCCCCTTTGATTCATGTCATTCAGACTGAATGTGAAATGTATATTGTCATGATTATGGGTTGCACACTATGGAATAATGACCTCATTTAACTCTAGCTTGTGTTGTATCTTTTGTGTCTTATCACTCCAAATGAACCTGACAAATGAAAAAAAAAAGTCTAGATATATATCTTAAATTTATTTCTTGATTCTAAATATTGAATCTAAATATCATTCTAAAATCTTAAATCTAAATAAAGATAAATCTTAGTCTATCCATCCATCCATTATCTGACACGCTTGTCCCAGTTGGGGTCGCGAGGGGTGCTGGTGCCTATCTCCATCAGTCAATGGGCGAGAGGCCGGGTACACCCTGGACAGGTCGCCAGTCCATCGCAGAACCTTTGTCTAATTTAAATTCTAATTCAAAATATATAAGACATCTAAATCTCAAAGCAAGACATATCTTAAATCTAAGTCTACATTTAAATATGTTTTAAATATAATCTTAAATCAGGACCTAAAAATAATCTTAAAGAAAATCTAAATATATATCCTAAACCTGAACTGCCAGCTCATGTTAGGGGCTGTGTAATCTACATAAGTTTTAAATCTCCTTGAAACATTGATTGAAATCTAACCAGACACGTGTTCACAGGTGAATTGATCTATTTATTTGGGCCTGTTAACCTAATTTTATTGTGATTTTATGTTATTGGCATCTCCCCTGTCTGTGTCTCCTAGTGTCTTGTTTAATGTTTACTGTTTCTACCTTAGGACAGCGCATGCAAATTAGCTGTTGTGCTAATTCTGGCATATTTACATTGATGCCTTAAAGCTGACATGTTAATAAATGTGCATTGTCCTCATTCTAATGAGTAAGTAACTACAGAATATTAAAAAATAACCAAAATTTATATTTCTATTGAATAATTGCATTTAAATCCTAAATATAAATGTTTGTCTTACATGTAATATATATCTTTTAGGTTTTTCTGGATTTCTGACAAAATCTTTAGAAGATATGCTAATAAAACACCACCCTTTAATTTCACAACTTGTGGCCAAAACCTGAGCACCAAGGAATGTAAATGTGAAGGGGAGCTGGACTGGAATGTACAATAACTTTCTTATTTAGAGACAATGTGGCCGAGAGATTCAGGCGATGGATTGCTAATCCATGGTGCTCTGCACACATGGGTTTGAATCCCATCCTTTTTGAAAAGATGCTCTTCTACATCCTAGTGGTTGGAGCAGTGCGCTTGTGCTCTGAGAACGATGTTTGTGTCCGGTGGTTCGATCCCCACAGCATCCACTCTGAGTTCCAGAATGCAGAGAAGGAATTTCCCTTTTGTGGGACAGAAAAGGGATTTACATTTATTTATTTTTTTTATTTACATTCCTGTGAGCTGCAGGTGTGGCTACAACATGTACATTGAAGTTGATGCTTTGTCATGTCTTCCACAGATTTAGGTCTGAGATTTAAAGGAATAGTACACCCAAAACATGATTAGCCTTCATTTTCTACTCACCCCCATGCTGAACAACACTCTGGAGTACTTTTTT
>NW_015150494.1:77817-79518 GCF_000732505.1 Cyprinodon variegatus
AAACTGATTTATGCCAGTTGAAAACTGATTTATGCCAGTTGGAAACTGATTTATGCCAGTTGGAAACTGATTTAAGCCAGTTGGACACTGATTTATGCCAGTTGGGAACCGGTTTATGTTTTGCTCTGACAACGTAACTATATAAGTTTGATCTGATGTTTTTGAACTTTACGGTACACCAGCATTCATAACATGTAGGCAAATCACTGTCCCCCAGACATCCACGGTTATATTTTTTATATTAATATTATTTAAAACAAAGTGGAGTGTGTATGATGTCATCTGCGCTCCGGACTGGAGTTGTGACAGGCAGCCCGGGCCACAGGCAGTTAAGCTCTACCCCTCATATTCATTCGGCTAGCTAATCTGAATCGTTCAATTCCATTTCGAGAGTGAGATCATCTGTGGTAGCAGCACTAGACATCTTCCAGGCTTGTGAGGAAAACCAGCAGCAGTTCAGAGGACAGGAAGAATAAACTGTAGCCGGCTGGCGTGCGTGGATGACGTCATACACACAGAAAATATAAGCCTACATGTTATGAATGCTGGCGTACCCATCCATCGGGGTCGCAGGGAACATAGAGACAAACAACCACTCACACCTAAGGAGAATCTAGAGAAGCCAATTCACCCCACAGTCATGTTTTTGAACTGTGTGAGGAAACCAGAGTACCCGGAGAAAACCCACACATGCTCAGGGAGAACATGCAATTCTCTATGCAGAAAGACCCGGGGTCGGGAATTGAACCCAGAACCTTCTTGTCGGAAGGCAGCAGTGCTACCCATTGCATCACTGAGCAGCCCTGCTGGCGTACCATAAATGATAAATAATGAACAGTTTAGTTTGTGCCCATAGGAAGAAGTTACCTGGATATAACCTAACAGAATATCTTCAGAACAGCTCCAAATGACACAAAACTCATATGGGTGAGTAGAACATGATGGAATAACATAAAATCAAGAGGCCAATGTAAAGAAAACTGGTGTTCCCCTTTAACACATTTTTTTTTTTACATCTAAACAAAAATGTTTTCAACTGAATTATTTTTGTTAAGCTAGCAATTCCATCCATCCATCTTCTAACACGCTTACTCTCAAGTGGGGTCGCAAGGGATGCTGGTGCTTTTTTAAAAGCCACCCACAAACCTCTTAAGAGCATTCCCTCTTCATCATTTGTCAACATTACTTTCTGTATCTTCCTTTTTTATAAAAAACAAACAAAAAAAAACTTGTCATCCTCCTTCACAGAAGCTGTGGTCAGTTCATGATACTTTCTCATCTACAACCAGCAAAAATATAAATGCAACACTTTTGGTTTTGTTCCCATTTTTTATGAGATGAACTCAAACATTTAAAACCTTTTCCATCAAATATTGTTCAAAAAACAGTCTAAATCTGTGATAGTGAGCACTTCTCCTTTGCTGAATTAATCCATCCCACCTTACAGGTGTGCCACATCAAAATGCTGATTAGACACAATGATTAGTGCACAGGTGTGCCTTAGACTGCCCACAATAAAAGGCCGTTCTGAAATGTACAATTGTGTTTTATTGGGGGGGTCTTGGGGAAGCTCAGAAGACCAAATCATTATCCGGTGTGACCTGCATTTGCCTAATGCAAATCAACACATCTTCTTCGCATAGAGTTGATAAGTTGTCAATTGTGGCCTGTGGAATGACAGAAAGACAGACAGAAAGACAG
>NW_015150494.1:81558-86575 GCF_000732505.1 Cyprinodon variegatus
CTTCTCCAGACCCTGTCACATCTGTCACATTTGGTCAGGGTGAATCTGCTCTCATCTGTGAAAAACACAGGGCGCCTGCAGTGGTGGACTTGCCAATGCCGGTGCTCTATGGCAAATGCCAATTGAGCTCCACGGTGCCGGGCAGTGAGCACAGGGCCCACTAGAGGACGTCGGGCCCTCAGGCCACCCTCATGAAGTCTGTTTCTGATTGAGATTCACACCGGTGGCCAGCTGGAGGTCATTCTGTAGGGCTCTGGCAGTGCTCCTCCTGCTCCTCCTTGCACAAAGGAGCAGATACCGGCCCTGCTGATGGGTTGTAGACCTTGTACGGCCCTGTCCAGCTCTCCGGGAGTAACTATCTCCTGGAATCTCCTCCATGCTCTTGAGATTGAGCTGGGAGATACGGCAAACCTTCTGGCAATGGCACGTATTGATGTGCCATCCTGGAGGAGTTGGACTGCCTGTGGAACCTCTGTACGGTCCTGGTAGCGACTCATGCTAACAGTAGTGACAGTGACACTAGGCAAATGCAAAAATGTTTTCAAGGTAACTAAAAAGTAGTCCTAAAATAAGGCTTGTTTTCCCTAGAAATTACTGCTTAACTAACCATTAGTTCCTATTTAGTCCTGTTTGTGCGCTGGAGTAGTTAAATAATGTCATGTACCTTAGTGTAAAATGTTATCCCTGACAAATATATCCATTAAGTAGGATTTAAACCAGTCCAGTGCTGGAGCAGAAACGTCTGCCCAGTTTTCCAAGAGCTCTAATAAAATGGAGTGACCATCAGTGTCAAACGCTGCACTGAGGTCCAGTAATGCTGGTACTGTGGTTCCTCCGCACTCTGCATTTATATGGCTGTCAGTGAACAGCTTTACAGGGACGTTCCCTCTGCTGGGATGGCTGGAGACGCAGCTAGCTATTGGATGTATTTCCATTACAAATGTGTGCAAAACCATGTCTGCTTATTCAAAAATGATCATTTCCATTAAATATAAAATTGCAATATTTCCATTAAATAACAAATACAATTAAAATGGCACATTAATACGTTTGTTCATGCGATAACGCTTAAAAACAAAACAGAGGAAAATGTAAACACTTTTCTAAAACTTAGCAATTTAGCAATTCAGAATAATGTAATTCTAGAGAGTGTACGACAGACATACCTTGAAATTGAGCATCAAAGAGAACAGCCAAATAAAATTGCAATAAAATAATGGGAGCTAAAAGGCATCGAAATACAAAAAGATTGGTTTATGATTTCCGATTAATTTGCAGCAGTGGGAAATTCTATTAACATTTTACAACGGTCCTAATGTTTATGTTTCAGAGATTCCAGATATAAATGAATTCAGATTTATTATTTTTTTATTCTAAAACCCAACAATGATCTCTGTGAATAAAGATTTTTACCTGACTAAATATGAGATTACAACATAATTCTGTTTTTGGGGGGTTTCTGCAAAACCCTAAATGTTAAAACATCTCTAGAATTGATTCAGGAAGAATAATTTTTTAATATCTTTGCAAATTATTCCAAAATATTCTAGTTTTGTTGCATTCATAGAAACTTGGTCTGTTGTTTTATATTCATTTGCCAAAATTAACATTTTATATCATTGAAGTGATATATAAATAAAAAATCTTAAACACTATTATTTCCCCCCCTAAAGAATTACACTTCAACAGTGATATTAAATATTGTGATATATAATTTTTATTTTCCATTTGTACATTAAAAAAAAATCTATAAATAAATTCTGTTTATTTTACGAAGTAATTGCATTTACTTTAAAACGATACCTCATTGTGAAGTATTTTCTTTATTATACCAAAGTAAAAACGAAGCTGCAGCTTAAACTGAGGATGGTTTCAAAAAAAGGAAATATTGAGCAAATGGAGAATTAAAAAGTAGACCCATCATATTAGCTCCAGGCTGAATTTAAAATAAATAAAAGGCATCCAGATGAGAGGAGTTAAGATCTTTATTGGAAACCCAGCCATCAAACATCACAGCACATCTCCGTCGAGTCAGACCAACAACATCCATAATCCATTAGTTGAACAGAGCAGAGGATCCCAAAGTGAAGATGGAAACCTACTCAGCTCCACAGGGAAATAAAAATAATCTGCAATATGTTTAGATATAATCTGATTCTTATAGAGATGTGTAAAAGGTAGCTCTGATACGAGGTTCTTGCGTCTGTGTGGAGTGGGAACGTCTACTGAGGGAACGCGCCATCAGGCCGAGTTTAACCGCGAGGAAACTGCAGAGCGAGCCGGGTTATAAAACAGAAAAAAAAAAAAAAACACAAACAAAAAAAGGGAAACGACAAAAAAGTTGGTTTGAAGAGGGGTCGGCTTCATCGGGCCATGTTTCAGTCCAAAGCAGGCAGTTCATATAAAGCCCAGAACTTCCAGTGTTCTTCATCCATCAGGAAACAACCTTTCAGAGGTAAACTGAGGAACCAAGAGAGCCGGTTCACTTTCTACATCCCACATGGTGTGAAGTCAATCATAAATACATTTTTCTAAAACGTAGGCATGTTTGGAGAGATCATGTCTACAAAACCAAGAAAGAAGAAAGGTGGAGACGTTTAAGCCGAAGTGTGAAGCTGTGAGCGTCAGGTCCTCAATGAAGGTTGTCCTGCTGCAGGGTCTCCTCCTCGCTCAGAACCAGGACCCAAACACAGATGCAGCCCACTCGCAGAAAAGCACAACTATCCATGGTACGCAGACTGGAATAACCAAATAGAACATCAATAAACTGGGTTTGGACTGCCACAGGCGCATCTTTAATATTAATTATAAAAAACAAAATGATAGATTCAGAGGATTCGGCTCAAAACATCCCAAATGGGAGCATCTGTAGTAAAATCCTGCCTTCCCCCTTCAGCCGCAGCTCTTTAGATCTGCAAAGGAAAACAGGAGTCATCATTTCAGCTGTTTGCTTTGAAGTCGAGGGAAATTTTCCTTTAAAACAGAAGCTTTCTGAAGACGGAGATGAAAATAAAACAAAACTTACATCATCAATATCCTCATCATCGTCACCGATGTCATCGAACTGGATCTCGTCGTCGTCTCCGGGTCCGAAGGTGTCCGTCTCGTTGATTTTAGCTGCGCGAAAAATGAAAATTGCGTTTTAATGTTCTGATGGGAGCTTCTGCTCCGGCAGAACCAGAACCCATAGAACTCAGACCCTGAAGAAAGGCGCCACTCACCGTGTTCTGGAAGCTCTCCGTAAGCTTTCAAAGCGCGAGCTTCGTCTGCGTTGTACTTCAGGATCACGTCAGCTTTGTTATCCTGGAACACAGATGGAGATTTTAGGAACGCCGCCGATCTGTTTGCCAACATGCAACGGCGGGAACACGGATCTTAACCGGTAAAATCCTCTGAGGATAGAAGCGTTTAGAGCAGAGCAGTCCAAAGTTTAGCACCAAGGTCATCCAGGTAAAACCAGTTTTATCTGGATGATCTATTCACCAATTAAAACAAACCTTCAAGTAATTATTTTTTACCTGATAAGTCATACATTTTTTTAAAGAAAGGAAATTATTATGGAGGAGAAAATGAATTGCACTGATAAAACAAGGTTGAACGATTTCTGAATCTTTTGGGGTCAAGATTTTGTTTTTGTTGATCTAGAAACTATTTAAAATCAATTTTTAGCAAAAACAACCAGAACCCTGTCAGACTTAACAATACGGTTAATTAAAGCCAAAGGGACGATTTAACGTTAAAATTCTTTGGACATTGGGAACCAGACTTCCTCTGATGTCAGAATAAAAACATCTAAGGTATTTTTCATTTAATAAGAGAGAAATTCTGTTTAAAAATCCTTCTAAAACAGGATAATGAGCTGCAGTCGGGCCACAGACCATTCCCAAGCTGTGTTTTATACATTTAGATAAAAAAAAAAAAAAATCTGTTCAGAAATCCACATTTAAAACCCTTCTTAATAAAAAAGGGCTTTTCACAGTAATTTATCAGTTTTTTTAATTTTTCTTATAATACAGACATCCCAACTCTCCCTGATATAGATATCTGTTCATGGATGCCCACAAGTCGGATAAATGATCCTGGATTTCTCCGCTTCAAGCTTCTTTTCAGGTTCCACATATATCGCAATATAAAATATCTGATGAAATTGTTTTTATAAATGTTTTCTTTTTAAATAAATCATACTTTTAGAGACTTTAGAGCAGCATTTAGTGATTTTTTTCCCGATTAGAAACAAAGGCATGAATGGAGGAAACCCAAACAGCCGGATGTTGGTTCTGATAATCATGCAGCTCTGAGTCTCACTGAAGCTGAAAACTGAAACCAGTCCTGGTTCTGCTAGACTTCTGGACCCACCTGGTAATCCCTGAGGCCCACCAGGATGATGTCTGATGTGTTTATCCAGACCTGGAGGAGAGAGGGAATGAAGCAAAGCCGCGGTCAGAGCGACCTTTGTGACCTTCACAAAAACCACGCCTGAATGGGCGCCGTGGAAACCGCTGACATTGTTTTTTTTACCTGCGTGTCCCTCCTACCTTTTTCCGGAGCTTTCCTCTGATGTGGCACAGCCGCTTGGTTCCGTCGAAGCACATGGCCTCCAGACGGCCGTTCCCCAACATCTTAATCACCTGAGCGTACTCTGAGTGAGAGGAGGGAAAACGGATCCTTTGGTCAGACACCCTGACCTTCAGAAGCAGCAGCTAGGAGGGAAAGGTTCTTTAACCCTTTCATTAAAATCAAATCACAAACAGGTCATAACCGGAACTGGAACAAGGCATGGGGTTTTCAAATTAGCCCTGTTCCTGTAAGGCATGTCCCAGCTATGATGATGATGATGGGCCATGCTTGACTTCTGCAGCTCTCCCAGAGGTCTGCTTCTCTGAACCCTGCTCTCCTTTCCCAGCCGTTGATTTAAGGCAGACCTCCATCCTGGTAGGTCTGCAGCTGGTCCATCCTCTGTCCATCTTCATTCTGCTGGGTTCCTTGCTCTACATGCTGATGGTTGATATCCAAACAG
>NW_015150494.1:87064-114282 GCF_000732505.1 Cyprinodon variegatus
CTTCCAGCCGTACATGTTTAAGCCCTTGCCTCGCAACTTGCCTAGCTCTACGCCTGCTGAAGACACAGACGTCCATCCCTGTGGACACTGGGACGGAACTCAATGGGAAAGGAAAGGATTCTGATTTCTTATTTCAGCCGTTGCGTATATTAGCTGCGACATATGAATCAAGATGCTTTGACCAAAAAAATGTGATTGACAGATGACCGTTGATATATGATTGGACGAATTTAGGTGTTCAGGCTGACATAAAACTAACTGGCCTGAAGATGATAATGGTAATAATTTTTTTTACATATATATAAATGTTCTAAATTTTGGGACAATATGCTCTGATAAAGAGTACATTTATATACATGTTTAAGCCAGAATGATTTGACCTACGACTTTAAGGCTCCTGGTTGAATCAGGTCTTGTTTAATGGCATCAGGGTAAACAGGACCATGTTAGAAATACCTGCCACGCTTTTCAGATTTTTCTGCACTTCCTTGTGCCAGTAACAGGATCAAAACACAAAATAAGAACATTAAAGATTATAGTTAACCAGAACTTTAGAGTGATTCCTGAACCACTACAGGAAGATAGGGGTGAGACAGAGAAAGGAAAATCATTAGGATGTGAAGAAACACAGAGATAAACATCAGCAGGTGGAGGAAAAGGCTCTGTGTTCATAAAACAGCCTCAGTTGAAGCACAGATTAGACCAGGCGTGGTTCTGGTCGTGTTCCTAGATTATTTTCTCAATTCAGACACCCAATCTGACATGACCTGGTTGTTAGAGGTCTGATAACTGATGAAGTGTCCTTAAAGACAGGAGATTAGGCTAGTTTCTTCTCATCTGTCTTCATCAATGATGGAAATATCTTTGATTACAGCTGAACTTTGCTTCTTTTTAGAACATCATTAAAAAAAAGGTCAAATCAAGAACATTAAGTGAAATAAACCTTTCCCCCTACCCTTTAGGAACAGATAAAATTACATTTCTCATTTGCTTCAAGCAAACATCCCATAATGCTCTGCTGCATCACCGTCACATGACCAAACCGATAAGACACAAACTAGATTGAGCGATTGAACCTCGCCAACATCAGCTGATACTGACGCGTTAATGCAGACATACAGTAATAATAAATCAGAACTGGGATTAAAATCTGGAAACCAGTGCTTGTTAGGCAGCAGGTCGAACTAGAACCAACTGGATTTCAGTTTGAGATTCCCTCCATCAGGTCTTCAGCTGGATACGTTTGTCTTTTCTGTTCATTTTTCAGAGGAAATCTTCTTTCTAGCATGAGATTTGATTTTATAACCTTCCTGGAAACTTTACAGACCCTGAGATCTGGAGTTAACACTTTACTCCTGGATTATATCCCAGGATTACTGGGAGAAAATGGTATTTTCTTGAATCTTTACATCAGTTCATATGTAAAGAGAAGAAATTACATAAAGTTAAATTATTTTAAATCAAATCTCATTATTTAATACAGTCCCAACCCCTACTTTTAGACGCCCTTAATGACGTATTGATGTGGATTATTGTCAAAGCATCGCTTGGCTAACAACATTTGAGGAAAGCTTAAAGTATCAGACTCCACCCAGTGGATTTCAGGAACATTGGGTGCTTCTATCTAAGCTTTGGTTTAGCACAGCTGTTTTTGGCCAGATGTTTTATTAATGCTTCTGTTGATGTTTCCATCATCACTATTAGTTCCTGAGTTACTGAGAAGCCTCTGCCTCCACACCAGAAGAACTACTGCTGGTGTCTAACAGACGAACCCCACCACAGGTACTGTACTACAAAGTAAGGACCCATTCCTGCAGGAAAAGATTTAGCAACAATTCTGGTTCCTGTAGTTTGTTATTGATCAGATCGAGCGTTGCAGCTGAACTCACCCTGGCCGTCCTCTTTGAACACCAGCTCCCTCTTCTCAGACTCATTCTCGTTCTTTCCACGTCGCCGATTCTTTCCTCCTTTACCTGCAGGCAGAGCGAGCAGCGTTTAGTCTGTGAACTTTTAAAAACATCCAATGAAGCAGAGGAGGCATCGCTCTGAAGCAAAAAAAAAAACGAAGTCTGCTTGGAGATGCTGGATCACAACCACAGCAACCGCTTCCTTCAGACTCTAAAAGCTCATAGGAGACAGTTTAAGTCTACGCTCGAGGCTTCCTCTGGTCCTGAAAGACTTTAATGGAAGGAGAGATGGCCGCTGCAGCCAGGACACCTGCTGAGTACTGCTAGCTGTGAAATGTGTCATGTTTATTAGTGCAGAGACAGAAACTAGAGTGGAAGAAAACAGATCTATTTAAAAAAATCTAGACCAGTCCAGTCAGGATTGGGTGACCCGCGTGATGGAACATTCCTCATTAAACAGGGTTTATACACGAATGATTAACTCCAATTTAATGAGTTTTAATGCCATCAACAAGTACCCATGATTATCTTATATATATTTATATTTTCCCATTATCTAGGCTTTTCTCCGCCTCAAGCTTTTTTTCCGAAGCTTTACGATCAAGCTGAAGCAGTTCAATATATTGAAAATATATTGTGAAATATCTGACAAAAAAAATGTTAGAATCGTATTTTTTACAATGCCATGATAATCACATTTAATTAATTTAATGCCAATTAAGGCCTTAATTTGAAAAATAATAATTTAATGACTTAATTATTTTTAATGACCCAGAGAAACCCTTTAAAAATATATTAAAGTTAAAATGAACTTACTTTCCCTTTAATTTTGCTTCTCATGTCTTAAAACAAACTGTTTTCCTCCAGAAACTTCCAGTTTAGATAAAATAAACCAAGTTTAACAGTTTTCCAGGCTTTCTAAGACCCCATTAGAACCTGATCAGACTGTCAGATCAGGAAGACAAATACCTGCAAAGAAAAAAACTGAAGGATTTCCTTCCCTCACAGTGGAAATAGCTTCGAGAGCTAAATCTGAGAGGCAAACTATCAACATTTATGATCTGGGAGCTTTTAAAGGTCTTTAAGATAAATTGATTTGACATTTAAATGGTTTGAAATAAAGAACAAGGAAATAAACTTTAAACTAAGTCCAACTTTAAAAGATCAAAGACCTTCAGATAAGCTAAAGAACTATTGATTAAGGCTTACATTAATAATTACTCCGATGCTAAACTTGACAGAGTAAAATAAAAACGGCTAGATGAGTAAAGATTAGTCCTTCCTGTATAAATGAAACATTTTAAGGAATTCGCCATTTAAACCGGTTTAAAAACCACACAACTTGGGATTTTTTATTAACTGCTCTATGGTTAATAAATAGTGGCTAATTAAGCAAATTTGCTAATATAAGGGCAACTTAGAGCTAATCACGTTAGGTTTTGATATTATTTTAAAAGTTAAAGTGTTAAATGTTGTAGTTAGTGAGCAGATGTCAGAAGGCCAACCCAGGGTGGAGCTAACTGTACCAGCTAGCTGCTAGCTAACCGCCTTTTAAATGATGTAAAGCTTTAACATACATTAACTAACTTTATTATTATTGACATTCAGAGTGTATAATAAGCAGAGGCCGGGGTGGAGGATCAGTAGCGGGCTCCTGTACCTGCTGCTAACGCGGTTAGCCGGCCCGGGTCACGTTTTCCTCACGGCGGGCTGAACTACCGCAGAGCTCATTAACCCCAGTAAAGCCCTCCATGTTCGGCCGCTTACCTTTATTTTTGGGCATATTCCTTCACACCAGGTTCTCTTTAAGCCCACTCGGCACAACTCACGGTTGATATCTGTTTACAAACGTCAGGGAGGATCAGGTTAAACCAAACTGTACGCAGCGAGAAGCTATCTGGTTAGCGCCGAGGTTCTGTCTGTGCGCATGCGCAGAGTGGGTTAGCTGAAAAAAACGGCAGTGCTTTATTGAAAACTGTGACGCAGCACGGTTTTACTGATACGCGAGCGGCGCCGCCATGTTTGGAAGGGCAGAGTTTTCCGGAATGGGTTGAACAAAAGGGTTCCAATACAGAGCAAAAGCATTTACATCACAGTTGATGTTCTGGAACTAATTTAAAATAGGACAAAGACTGAAATATTGAAACAAAAAAGGTGAATCTACTAATTTACAAACTTCAAAAAGACTAACAAAAAAGCCTGTATTTCTTTGTTAGGCATATTTAGTGAACCATAAAGCCAAAGATGGCTGATGTATAGCAGAGGAAACCCGTGATAATATCTCCAGTGCAACACCTTAAATTTCCAAATTAATATTAAAATCAACAGCAAAATTAAGAAAAAAAAGGTAAAAAATAAAATCTGCAACAGTTCTGTGCCGGTGCATAACATAGGGAAATGGATCAGTATCATGTCTTTAGTACAGGGGTCATAACTGGGGACTAGACCAGGTCTACATGGACACCGGCTGATCTCTGACCACTACTGTTTCCATGGTAACCAAAGATGCTCTGGCCGATGAGTGATATTCATATTCGCTACATGAGGATGTTTGGTGTGTGTAAAACCAGCCCTGTTTGAATTTGCCTCCTTTACTCCAGTAGAGGGACAGCAGACTTTTATATTTGGCCACTTTGGCATCAATAAGTTTACAAAAGGACCAGTCCTACGTATTAGAACTGTTATCATATATATTTAGCAGTTTTACCTGCTTTGTATACCTTTAAAATACAATGGAAGTCGCTCTGGAGCTGTACTTTTGCCAGTTTAGAATATCTGACTGAAGATTCTCACACTGTGAAACATGCAGAAGGTTGACGTTTTTCTGCTCAAGCTAAAGTCCAGCTGGCCAGCTTCTTCTCAGACTGATCCTGAAGAAACAAACGTTTTATGTTGACTGTTTGCTCTGGGAGCAGGTTTTCCTGATGAATAGCTGTAATTGTCTTCTGTATTGTCTAACCTCTAACATCCCCACAGCATTATACTACCAACATTATGCTTCTCAGTAGCGATGGTGTTACCCAGGTGATGAGCAGCAGCTAATATCTACATTTAAAACCCTGAAAAGAAATCTTTCTCTGGCTTTACTGTCTTAGACATTATCTTAACTTAATTGATGAATGGTTATTTGATAATCAAAGAGTTTTATTTTGATCAGTAAATACATACATTTGATTGATTATTGTTTTTTATTGTTTTTTCATAGAAAGTCCAACTCTGCAGGTACAAAAACAGAGAGCTGGCGTAGCAGCAGGGCTGAATACATCTGACAGAATCAGACAAAAAGAGGAAGAGTTAAGATGAAGAGAAAAGAAACAAAGCTATTCCTCTGATTATAATTACAGAAAAAAGTCCTTTTATTTATCTTTCTTAATCCCAGAGCTGTACACCGACAGAAAAATGAACACAATTCAACATTATTCAATAGTTATTTATAAAACATAAAGAAACTCTGAATTTTATCCCTTTAAAATGACATTCAGACGACCACAGGAAGTGTTTAATATTTCCATGATTACAGATGAAGGGGTTCTGCTTTGAATGACTTATTTTTGCTTTAAAAAGAATAGTCCTGGACTTCTGTGGAAGCCCTTCTTCACCAGCTGAAGCAAAAACAAATCCCAGAGGAAAAAACATAAAACCTTCCAAATATTTCTGCCGTCATTGTGGAAAAAAGGCAAAAACAATCCAGGAAAAAAAAGGTTAAATAGAAAAAACAAGATATAGAATTTGTGTTCAATGATGGAAAAAGTCCCTAAATAAATGGGAAACGGCAAATTTAAAAAATATTTTCTAAAAGTCAGATTTTATAGCAATGTTTATTACTAAATTGAAATTGAAAAGACAATGTTTAATTTTAAAATGGGTATATCCTTAGAATGAGTCATTTAATGTTGATATTTTTTATCTGACTTGTTTCTTTTTTTGGTGGTGAAAAGGGGCCTCCAGGGTCTCAGGTTTACAGTTTCTGACTTTTCACACTTTCATCTATTGATATATATATATATATATATATATTCTTTTTTTTTTTTTAACCAGAAGCAAACTCATGCATATATTAATTTCACAGATAGAAGAGGCAAACCTGAAAGATCATAAATGCTCAAACTGAACAATTTGGTCAAAGAATGCTTCAGCTGGATTAAATAACTGCAGCGCCCCCTGATGGCTAGGCTGAAGGTTGGATTTGAATTAACCCAGTGGCAGAGTCTAAAAACCTGCATTAAGATTTAAGGACAGGAACATTTCAGGTTCGGTTCAGGGTATTTTGGTGGGTTCTTCTGCAAAGATGGAAATAGTTCCCATTTGCATTGACTAGTTTTCTGTTGCATGCATGATGCCAGCAAAAGCTTTGACCTCCAGAATGATGCCAACAGCTGGAATGTGTTTAAAAGTTGTTTTTCTGCTTAGTTTTAAAGGGTCTGCTGCCAGATGATCACAATCATCTTCAAGGCTATAAATGCTGGAGCTGAACACAGATCACAGGAAGGTAAAATTAGATAAACAAGAGTTCCATTCTAGAACAAAGCCCATAAAAGTCCTTTTCTTTAAGACTATAGAAGATAAACAGTCACAATGGAAGCTTAAAATAGGTTGAATTTAACTCACTGATATTAAAAGTGTCTTCTGCTCATGCTTCTGTGCTTTTCACGTGCGCCTCCTTCCTCCAGGACACGCATAATGCATCGTTTTGATTGGTAGAAACCTGAGTTACCCATCGTGTTTCTATTTACAGTGCTGCTGCTGCACAGACGGCTCGTACAGAAAAAAGGCTGAAATCCAGCTTTAAGGAAGTTGGAGGCCCCAAAACACATAACCAAATTATCTTCTCACCGTTGGAGGGAGGGGCTTCTTCCAACTGTTGTTAGACTCCTCTAACCAGTCCTGAATTATTTCCACTTAAACAGGGTGCTAGTTGGAAATCAGCGGTGCTCAGTTTGTATCCGTTCAGTCGGTCAGGAAATGATAAAATACTTGTTTTAATGAAATATTCTGTCAACTAGGGGCAGCCATAATTAAAAAATAAGAGAAAAACCTGCAAACACGTGTCACTATGGAGATTCCCGCCTTTTCTGAAGAGCATGAGGGAGGGGAAGGCTGCAGTATCACAGAGCCAGATGGAAATGCAAGCAGGAATCTGAGTCAAACATATAGTCATTGGGTAAAACTGCTAACTGCAAAAAGCACAAACCTCTGGGCGTCTCACACATGAAGTTTTGTGTCCATAATTAATTATTTGGGAGCTATAGTGATTTATATAGACCTACATGTGAAATCTAATGGGACGGAATTTTAGTTTATTTGTCTATTTGCTCTGAGGCTGCAAACTTAAAGTCCTGCAGCAGTGCGAGAAACAATGGGCTGAAGAGGACAAACATATATACAATTGGACAAATTCATTTTACATGACAGGAAGTAATTTTAATTCAAATTTCTGGAAAATTGCTTGAGTTCTATGTTGTGTGATAAAATCACACCCAGGCAAACCTTATGTTAGAAACTATACCATTTATAAACATGTTAGCTCAGTGGAGTGAAGTTTTTTGGTAAATTTTTGCAATGCTGAGAGAAAAAAAAAAAGTTAATCTGGAATCAAATTCACTGAGAGTCCTTCATAAACATTAGCCTTCATCAGTTAATTTTGTTTAATTAGCTCTTTAAAAAAATGGCATGAACCAACAAACATTTAGTCAGTATTGCTGTTTTTTATGTGATATGAATAGAAAACTAAGAATGATTTTTTTTTTTTCAAAATCACTACCTGAAACTTTTTTGTTCTCAAAAGTTTAATGGAAAAACTGAGCACCGCTGACTGAATATCTCCCTAATTTGCATACATTTAATTCCAGCCTCTGCTGGCCAGCCTAGACAGGAAAGAGTCATGCTCATGACATCAGGTCACAAATATGGGTTCAAGCTTTTTCAAAAATGGACCAAAAAAAAAAAAGAAAAAGAAAATCTAAAAAGGAAAAAAAAAAAAGGTTGTTATACCATTTGCGTTCACTAGGGGGCAGCAATGTGTAATTATAAAGGATAAACCTTCTGGTTCACTCTTTAGTGGGTTCCATGGATTCAAACTTTTACTGAGTTTTTCCCAGAGTTGATTTTAGGATAAATGTTAGAAACAAAAGGCTTTGATTGGTGAATGAAACTCTTTGCTCCGTTTCTGCTAAATGATGAAAAAGTGGTGAAAAAAAAAGTGTTTTCCTCATTAAACGTTCTGGCTCTAATGAGCTTTTTTTTCTTTCCCTTTTAAGTACAAGCAGCCGCGTCCTGAGCTGGATCCGGAACCGTGTCCGTCTCGTCGTCTCAGAGGCTACTTGAGGTTTAAATGCAGATTCTACAACTACACAGATAACAATGATCCTAGCTCTTTAAATGCATACCTTACATTACTTTGTTCCTATGATTTCCCCATCTGAGGATAATAAATACTTTCATTTTCCTGACACGGCCTCTGTGTGGCGAGGAAGCGCTGATTGTCCTAAGCAGAAATGCTGCAGGAGAACTTCGCAGCAGGAACTGGGTGGGCGGGTTTCAGCTGCAGCTCGGCCCGGCTGTCGCTTGGTGACGTTAAAGCTGAGACTAGACGGGAAGACAGCAGGAGGGAGCTGATGAGGAAACCCCGTTAAGGTGTGGGGCAGGGCGGTGAGGGGGGTGTGCTTCTATTTGGCGTTAGCGGCTCTCAGGTCTATCAGTAGTCTGTCCAACCGAACCGGACCGGAGTGGACTGGAGAGGCGGGGGGAGGTCCGGTGACGATCAGATCGAGGTCAGAGTTGGAAGGAGGTGGAAGAGGAGAAAGTCAAAGAGCAGTGGAGGCGATCTTCTTCATCCCCCTCCGCTGGGCCAGAGTGGAGCAGCCCACCGGCTCCAGAACCGGCGGGACGTTCCTGTTCAGGGCTGAGTAGGTGGCTGCCATCGCACCCTGCATGGGGGAGGGGAGACTTTATTCAACACATTGATTTTCTCAGTCTGCTACAGTTGCTTCCTATAAACCAGTTTTCTGTCGGCTTAAAGGAAAAGGTTCATCATGTTCATGCAGAAATAATCCTGAATCTGACAACAAGCTCCATCTGTTCTGATGGAGGGAAGTATTGATCTATGGGTCGATGGACGGATGAGTCACAAGATGAACAGATGGAAAAATGGAGGTCAACTGGCAGACAGACACAGGGAAATGGATGGATCTGTGGTTCGGCTGACAGATAGACGGATGGCCGTTACCTTGACGAGGTGCGGCGCGTCCTGTCTGTTCAGGGTGTATTTAGGTAGCTGGTCTCTGTGCATCACCCAGGGATGTCTGAGGACCTGAGCTGCAGTCAGTCTCTGATGGGGATCTACATGCAGCATCTTAGACACAAGATCCTAACAGACAAAACAAAGCACCTTTTACTAAACACAGCTTTTTATTGATTACTTTAATCATGCATTATTCCTTAGAGTTCAGACCTTTGCTTCAGCAGAAACAGAGTTCCAGTATCCTCCAGTGAGCGAGAACTTCCCACTGCCGATACGAGCAAGGATCTCCTCTGGTGTGTCCTCCGGACCATTAGCAAAAGGAGTAAAACTGTGCAAGCACAAAAGAAAAAAATATAATTATATCCAGATCAAACATCTTGAATAGTCAAGAGGCTAAATATACATTTGTCTATATATATTTTCTATATATTTATAGAGTTTAATTATTAGCTTTGATAAACGCTGCTAACAATTACAGTTAATTAACAGCCTCGTGCATCAAAGTCTGGTAAATGTCAATGTTCATCAAATATACACAGAAAGTAGCGAGCAAAGCTCATTTAGGTTTATTGTTTAGTAAAGCTGTCAACAATACAAAGCAGCTAAGTTGGTGGCATGTAGCCGCTAGCTCATGTAGCTAACCTTCGACACAGGCGGGTCTGTAATTTCAAATGAATAAAAAATTCACAAAAATTTAATAAATAAAAAAACATTTAACATGAACTTAAGCAAAGCCATTTTCTAACTCTCTTTAAAGGTTACTATCAAAAGAAGTTTTTTGAGCAGCCAACAACCACAGTGTAGTCATGATTAGCATTAGCTTAGGACCCAAGAAAGGAGCTAACTCTATAGGCTGTAAAAACATACCAATGCTTTATAAATAAAGTTTGACTTTCATCAACAGTCAAAATTAGTTTTTCTTAATAAGATTACATCAATGTGAAGTTTAATAAATATAGATTAGGGTAATTTATATGTTGAAAACAAGCCTAATCCAAGCTAACTGTTGAGGCTTAAAAATTGATCATGATCATTTCCTCCTTCAGCTGCTTATTAAGACAGTTTTTAGCCAAATGTTTGCAGGGAAATCGGATTTTTAAGTAAAAAAATCTTAATTTTTGTTTTTATGTCCCACTGTGTAATCTTTGGAAAGGTACAAGGGACGGTTTGAAAATATATTGTTAAGGATCGCATTTGATAGTTATGTTTCTGTTGTGTGTCCAAAAAAAATGGTTCATCCATTGAGTTTAGAAGCTCATACATTTTTCAAAAAGATTTACAGGATAACGGAATCTGGTTTAACATAACCAAAAGAAAAAAAAATCTTTAAAAATGTTCAAGTATGAGACTGAAAGTTGGTAAAAACTGAGCCAAAGAAAAAAACAACCTGAAAGAATTTTTATAACTAAACACCAATGATCAGGAACGCTTTATAAAAATATGAACAAACAAAAGACACATATTTGAGGAAATAAATAACAGAACTGCTGTTTGAGTGGTTTGATGAAATAAGTCTAATGTTAAACTTTGGGGAAAAGTAGCTAAGATACTGTATGCTGCTTGTCATCTTTTCCAAAGATGTGTTTTTTTTTCAGTCCTGCTTGAGAAATGATCCTGCATACAAGGTAAAAAGGTGGGTTTTTATGTTGAAACAAGTTAATAAAAAGGACCGTAAACAAGATCTTAGAAGGTTTTTGTAAGATTGTTCCACATTTGTTTTTGTCTGCTTCTGTCTCCCTGAACCCCAGTCTGCCTCTGCAGATAGCTGCTCACACCCAGCCTGGCTCTCCTGGAACCAGGTTTCTTTCTGCTACAAGGGAGTTTTTCCTTTCAACTGTAACCGTGTGCATGCTTGGAGTGAGGGATTGTCTTCGAGTCAATAAGTCGATGCAATTGGCTGGTTTTCCTCAGATAGAAAACTTAAAAATTTGACTGTATGACCTGGTTGAATTGTCTCTATAAAGTGCCTTGAGATGAAATCTTTTGTGAATTGGTGCTATATAAATAAAGTGAATTGAATTGAATGTTTTTCCTTCGCTCGTTTGTCTTAATAAAAAAAAAGATGTTTTACTCCACTTTATGTTTTAGATATTAAAACATGAAGTTAAATCATTCCCAGAAACTGTACAGAAAACCCATGCATTGACATAACAGGGTTGCTTTTATGTTAGAAGACAAACACATGTTCTGATGTGTTAAACCTACCCTGTTAGCATTGTGTAGAGTAAGACTCCCAGACTCCAGATGTCACAGGCTGCATCATAACCCTGCTTCTTCAGAACCTGCCACAAGAAAACAAAACTATCCTTTCAGATGTTTTTAAAAAGTTGTATTTCATCGCCAGTTGTTCTCACTCAACAGCAAAGCAGCTGTTTCTAAATGGCTTTATTTCCTGCTAATAAAATAATAAATAAAGAATAAACAAAGTAAGGGAAAAAAACCTCTGGAGCAACGAAGTTGGCGGTATAACACGGCGTCATGAGGAGGCCGTTTTCTGCTCTCAGCTGTTTGGCAAAACCAAAGTCGCAGATCCGGATGGACTCGGCGTTCCCGCTCTCGTCGACGTACAGGATGTTGCTGGGCTTCAAGTCCCTGTGCACCACCTGCAGACAGAGCAGAAGAAGAAAAATGGGGTTGGTCTCCTCGGACACTGGATCACAGAGCTTCTGCACTCTTCGTTCTGTAGATGCATCAGCACTGTGAGAAAACATAACAGCACAAACAGGAAACTCCACTTAAAGCCAGTTTGTCTGCTGATAAAGGCTCTGCAACGTGACAATCTCAGCGCGCCTTTATGATCATCAAACGCTATGATCGTTCATTAAAGACAACAGATAATATAGCTATAAACATTTTTACAACATATTTACATTGAATTTAACGTCTTTTGTTTGTCGAACCAATAAATATGCACAGAATTTTTAAAGAGTACTGCCACCTCTTCAACTTTGTATGACTTTGTCCCGTTAAAACTACAACTCAAACAACAGGAACTGATTTAATTCAGATTCTAAACATTTAGAACCGATTTTATTTGATCTGTTCCAATCTATAATTGTATTGCTGGATTGAAAAACATATTTTACCTAAATTACAGTGTAGTAATGCAACATATTGATAGTAGTTTTATATTAATATTCAACAGCCAATGAATTAAGCGATGGGAGTTTTAAGACCAATACCAATTATTACATCCGGTAACCAATTCTTAATATGCTGCCATTTGTTAAGCAGATATTTCTTTGTCTTCCTCCATTTAATTAACAAAAATGACACTGAGATAATAAATGTTACACGAGTCTCAATTTAAACAATAATAAACCTTTATTAACAAATCAAAGAAAACATATTAACAATATAAAACTAAATGACAGGGGTGGGGGTTCTCTTTGTTGTTTTATCGTTTTTGCTTTTTTGTTTTTTTATGTTTAACTTTCATACATCAGGAATTTATTTCTCTGGTTTGTGTTGTTTGGCAGCAGCCTATTTGTTTCTTATTCAAAGGAAAATTCAAAAAAAGTATAATAATATTAATAATACCATATTTTCTGGACTACAAGCCGCTACTTTTTCGCTTTGAACCATGCGGTTTATGAGAAGGTGCAACGTTTCTGTGAATTTTTCCTAACCGCCAGAGGGGGAAGTCAAAGTTGGGAATGAAAGAATAAGGTCTTAATTTTTATTTAGCACAAGAACTTGATAGCAGCAGGCACGACGGCAAACAAATGGTCTCAAATTCACATATTTTGATAATTATTTGCCTCATTAAAGCTGCTGAACCAATGAGGAGACTGGGCTAAACTCCTGCAGAGCTGAAATAAAGAGCATCTTTCAGTAGAAGCTCTTACTGCAGGGACCAGTGAGAGCTACAGTCTAGTATAGAATCCAATTTAAAATCCTTCTTCTTACTTTAGAGCCCTGCACTGTCAATTCCTCCCTACATCTCTGGGCTGATAGAGCTCCACACTCCGTCCCGTAGTCTGAGGTCAAAGGGCCAAACATTGTTAGCAGTTCCAAACACTCGTTTTAAAGCCAGAGTGGATCGTTCATTCCAGGCAGCTGTGGCTGTGGAAGGCTTTGCCTATTTTTCTCGCCGTATGAATTCTGTTGATTCTTTTAAATAGCAACTGAAGACGCTGCTATTCAAGCAGGCTTTTGATTAGACGTGTGGTTACTTATGGCTTTGCTGGAATGTTTCCATTTTTTTTTAAATGTTGACATTGTGTTCTACACTGTTTTATTGTTTTAAATTTTTTCTGTGAAACACTGATTTTCATCAGTGAAAAGTGCTATACAAATAAGTTTTGGTTACTTACTAACAAGCTAACGGGAGCTAGCATTCTTCCCTACCCCAGGGGATAGAGCTCCCCCTACAGGCTTGGTTGGAATATCAGCGGCTTATAGCCCGGTGCAGCTTATATAGGCAGGTTTCTGTTTTTAGGTGCACTCTAAAGTCTGAAAAATACCGTAATAACCTATGTGCTGTACTTTATGGTGACATTTGGATTTCTAAAAAGACATTTGAAATTAAAAGATTAATCAAAAATAAACTTTTAGTAAGTTAAAATTTGAAATATATAAAATACATGAATATATCACTGTAATAATTTTTTATTATATTAAATGTATTATAAAAATAACACATTTTAATTATTCATGGATAAATTTTGATATCTCAAACTGTATCCTGTCAAGGATAAGTGTAAAATATGCTTTTTTTCCCCCCTTATCTTCCCCAATGTGGCTCCAATCTTTCCACAGAGATAAAGGCAGCACCATAGGTAACCGCCTGGGGAAGCCATGAGAACGCCATAAGAATGCGCCAAAGGCAGCATTCTGTGGCACGCATGGTCTCAGTAAATCCGTTCCCCCTCTCAGCCCCCCCACCCCAATGTATGTGACGTATAGTGATGAACAGTTTTTACTGAAACTCAGTTGTAAATTGAAGTTGACAATAAAGTTAATTGATTGATTGCTTGATTGAAAATGGCATGTATTCTTTTTTTTTAAAGAATACATTCTTTATAGTTCATATTTGTAGCTTTGTCTTAACTAGTGCTGTAAGTTGTTGAATCTTTAAGAAAATAAAAGGTTATATAATCTGTGTAGCAATACTGTAAGTAATAATTTGATTTTCAAAATTAGATGACAATTATATTAATAATCAATTGATCACGATTAAATGTTTCATCCCTAAAATAAAAAGCTGGTTTTATCTTTTATGTTTCTTTGATGTTTTTGTTTGGTGTAGTTTTCAGGTCATTAATAACATGAAGAGATTAATAACTTCCTGGGTTATGTTGTTGTTATTGCTGTTATCTGCACCAGTATGAGGGAAGTTTACCCCGTTCACATGCAGATACTCCACGGTCTTGGTGATGGTGTAGAGCACGGCGCTGGCCTCTCGCTCGGAGAAAAACTTCTGCCGGAGGATCTTGTCCAGAAGCTCGCCTCCTTTCATCAGCTCCGTCACCAGGAACACCGAGCGGCCGTCGTCATACACCTACAGGAATCAGACAACCCACGCGCTCATCAGAAGGTCTTCAACCGATGAATCATTTCTCTGAAATCATTTACTCATTCATACAGCAAGGTTTGTAATTTGCTCAAAAAACGGTTTCCCTGAAAACACCAGATGTTTTGAATAAAAAAAAAAAAACAACTTTAGTCATCAAGGTAAGAGGAGAAACCGATCTAAAACCTAAAAGGAAATTAAACTGTTATCAGCGGAAGAGAAGGAAGAGTGGGCAGCAGGCGGTATTTTTACCTCTAATCAGCAATGAGTCACATCTAAGGCAGTAAAAAAACTAAATCGGAGCAGGAAGTTTTTTGTTTTTCTAAGACGCACACGCTTGCTTCATATGCAGCATGACCCTGTGGTGGGAAGGTGACCCTTCATGACTCACTCTGATAAACCCTGCAGACATTCTGGAAAATTAGACTCAACTTTAGCATTAGGAGGCTAACTAGGAATCCCAAACTGTTTTAACCGATTAGATTAATTCCCAAGGCAAGTTTGATCCTGGAAATCTGCTGTTCAGGCTTTAAGGATTTTTACCTGGAGGATAAGGGAAGACTGAATTAAAACCAAACTCAGGATGAAACGTTTAACACTCAGGGGGATTTACACTAAGATCAATTAAGGTTTTTATACTTTAAAAGGAAAAATAATGTATATGTATAAAGAGTTATCCATCCGTACTTTTTTACCACTCATTATTTTACACTAATTTTTTCTTGCTCCACAGTTTATCACTCTGAGCCTTTATCTCCATATCAACATAAGACGTCCCAGATCGGTCCAATTAGAGAAGAACCAGAACCTTTTATACCCATTCACAGCCATACATCCTATCGGACCAGTAAAAACTCAGCGTTTGGTTCCTTTTTAAATGTGAATAAAAACGATGGATTAAAGTGACTCACGTCCTTCAGGGTGATGATGTTAGGATGCTGACCATATCTCAGTAGGATCTCCACCTCCTCTGTAGGGTCTCTCTTGGCCTTGTTGATGATCTGTAACAAAATCCTTTCTCAGTTTAACTTAATATTTCTACAATAAAACTGGAACAAAGAAGAATTGCTATAAAACAAACTGCACAGCTGCCTTGATGTCGGTTCAAATCCAAGGCAGAGATCTTTCTGTATATTGTTTATAGGTTCTCTCTATACATGCATGGGTTCTTTCTGGGTATTCCTACTTCATCCATCATTCCAGAAACCTGTTAGTTGGATTGATCTGTTTACATTTCCCTCAGGTTTCGGATGGCAGACCTGTCCAGGGTGAACCCTGTCTCTCTGTCCGGTCCACACCCCTTTAATGGATCTGGAGACCTTGGGGTCTTGAGAGAATATTGGGGCATGTGGAGGTTCCTCCATCTTTTCCTCAGTGTTAGTATTTATTTATTTATTTAAAGGTCTTCACACAATACATTTATAATTTCACTTTTGTGGTGTTTTTTTGGCATTAGGTTGCTTACTATTATGGGTGCACACATTTAGTAAACACCTTTTGTTTATTTGAATTAACTACTTTTCTTTGCCGAGTTTGAAGGACTGACTGAGTGGAGAGGACTGGTTGAAAGGCAAACCAGGAAGTGGGACGTACCATCAGGCTGCTGGAAGCAGGGGACTGGTTTTAGAGTATGCTTCTCTCTCTCCACTTATGGCATAACTGTTAAAACATTTTTGGTGTTACATTGTTTTCTTTTGATAGTTGTGTTGTAGTCAAAAGGTGTTGGTTTGAATTAGTTATTTATGTTTATGCATTGTTTGTCTTTGTCTCATCTCCCACCCCCTCCTCGTTTGGGTAGGCTAGCCTTTGTGTATAAATTCACCTGTGTGGTCATTGTGTGAGTTCAGTTTTTTTGGTTTGTTATCCTGAGTTAGGTATGCCTTAGTTGATTTTCTTTTGCACACATTTTGGTATATTTTTTTTAGATTTGATGTAAGTCCTTTTGTGAAGAATTTTTTGGAAATAAATAGAAAATGCTTTTTTATATGCCTTTGTCCTTGTGCATTACTGGACGGACCACCACAGGGCAAGACTTTCATCCAGATTCTGGACCCAAACTCGTTTGCTTGGAGCACATGTTGGACACCTAGTGTTGAAAAGCAGGTGTTTGTGTTTGGTGTTGGTGATTGGTGGTGGAGTTACCTTCACAGCGTACTCCATGCCCGTCACTTTGTTGATGCAGCGCTTGCAGATGGAGTAGGAGCCCACGCCAATGTCCTCTTTAATGTCGTAGGTGTCCGAGTACTGGGATGTACTTCTGTGAAGCTGCTACGAAAAAACAACCAAACATGCAAATTACAAAAAGATAAGGAATACATCACTTTATACATCTGCCGATAGTGGGAAGGAAAATGTAATATGTGAAAAGTTTTAGGAATGTTTGCACCAACTTAAAAAGGTTATTATTCCCTACAGAGAGGCGAGCGCCTCATCTTTATGCTGCAGATTTCAGTTAAATTCCAAATAGGGTTTCTGTCCATCTGTCAACCGAAGCAGGAAAATACCATAGACTGAATCACATCTGAACCAGAGTAGATGTTAAAGTTCTCCCACAGCTCTTTCAAGGGATCCATGATAAGTTGTAGCAACAGAATTTATTACCGTAGTAAAATGTTTATTTTCCTGTCACCAGACACAGAGCTGTGGGGATACAGAGGCCATGCAGTTTGTCAGGGAGAGGTTAGACTCAGCTTTCTCTGCCATTGGGAAGGGAGCCAAATGGCGATTGTTAGCAGGTCGATCATTGATTGAAAAACACAGGTAATGCGCTACTTTGAGTGAGAAAGTGGCTCTACGGTTACTAACTGAGGTCGTTTACAGTTAGCATCAGGATAAAAACATTTTCTTAGAAATATTAAAAGGATGAGTAACAACAACTGAAATATGCTTCACTGTCACTTTAAAGAGTCGTCCATTATCTTCCAATTTGATTTTGATTTCCCATTAGCTTCTGCTAGTGCGTAAGCGCTAGCTAATATAGTAAATGTCAGGTTGCAAGCCGATGACATTTGTTTGTTTCTGCAAATATCTCATGTATAATTTCTCATAAAAACTTTGACGCAGCGATGCAGTTCCGTATTGTTTACATTTGCACAAAACAATACGATAAAAACAGCTCTGCTAATGTTAGCGTTCCTGTGTTTCACCTACATCAGTTTGTTGTAGGTGAACAAATGGCGACTTTTATGAGTAAAAAATATAACAAAGAAAATATTATTTCTTATTATCTCAATAACTGCTATTTTTAACTTAATAGGAAAATTACAACCTGTTTTAACTAGCCGTGTATCCCTTTAAAGCACTAAACGGGACTTAGGCCAGAATACTTTTCTAAGTCTGAACCAATCAGACCCATCAGGCTTTCAGAGTCCTGCTAACCCAGTGTTTCCAGAACCAGAACTAAACAAGCAGAGATAGGATCTAGTTTCTAAAACCCCAGACAGTCTGTTTCCAGGATCCTTTGATCAAAGAACTGAACTTCAGAGCTGTTTGAAATATTTATCATACCTCCATTATCCGTGATTAAACATCTTTTCCTTTTATGCTTTGTTCCTTTCTTTCCATCCTCCCTTTGATGTCCTGTACAGCACTATGGACCGCCTAATGTAGGACGGATGCTACAGAAAACAAATCTCTTTGCCAGTGGCGGCTTGCCCATAGGGGGCGCTCGGGCACTGCCTTCACTAGACGTGAAGAGGAAAAGTCATAATATACACAGATTTTAAAAAATCTTATTTTTACCTAATAGAATGTGGCTACATGTAATATGAATTATTAAAACAACACTTCTACCAATTGACTGTCATTCAACAGTGCATTTCCACCAACAGAACGTTTTAGTTCGCTTCTTGGGTGCTCATTCAAAGCCCTGCTGAATTGTAGCGTAATAACCAATCGTATAGTGTTGCTAGGGAAAATTAATAAATATTTGGCCCATCAGCATTGCCAAAATGAATGGCTTCGGGGCTCCTGGAATTAATAGTATTATTAGTATACGTTTGATTGGTTTTCGGTAAACGTCTATTTAGAATTTATAGCCCCCCCTGGAGAAAACTCCACCAGCCGCCACTGCTCTTTGCCTTTTAGTGTTTAACCCTACAAGATGAATGATTTCTGGGTAAAAATCTGCCCTCTCCCTCTGCTGCTTTCATCTACCAAAGCTGGTAAAGTTTCTAACATAGCTCAGCCTCCCTCTGGTGTAATGTCAGCATCTGCCTGCTGAGGTTTGACTCAGATGATCTGATTATTTCTGCCTCTGAACCGAGCGGCAGAGCGTGTGTACACACCTGAACCATAGTATTAGGCAGCGGCTGCGTCTCTTCCTCTGTTATGGCCACAAAGCTGAACCCTCTGAAGAGCTGATGGGCGTTGGCGCTGGGAGGGACGCCTGGCGAGTCTGAGGCAGACATAGGAAAAGTCAGCACTCGGTGGAAAAAGGTTTCACAGAGAATGTAGCTCAGCTCTCATCAGAGGAGGGAAAGCGCGTACCTCGGGGTGTTTTAGCTGTGAACTCGGGATCAAAATAGAAAGTGTCGTCAGGTCGTCCTGCAGCTGGTTTGAAAGGAGGTGCTATCTCTCTTCGGAACAGTTTCTTCAGGGAGGAGAGACATTGGGAAACTTCAGCCAGAACCACAAAAAGACCTTAGAGATATTTGCTGTCGGTGCTGGTTTCTACAGAAACTCACATTCCAGTCGATTCTGGCGAAGAACGAATGCCTCTTGATCTCCTCCACACCGTCTGGTCCTGCGCCTGCAAAAAAAGAGTTCCAAGGTTTTATGTTTAGGTCATAATCAAACTGATCGCATTCTTTGCAGATTATAAAATGATTTTAATCTAACCTGGAAACAGACACACAAAAAATTTAATTAACCGGAGATTAAGCCAAAACAGTGGAACAATGAAAGTCCATCAAACCCTGAGGGACTCCTTCAGCAGCAATAACTAATTAGTTTTATCTTGCATCCTACTGCAGGTTACTTAGTTCTGCAGACTTTGGTTTCCACCACAATATTTGGATCAGATTGGTGGAGTTCAACTAGGCCAACAACACCTGTAGATCTCAGTTTATCAAAGCAATACTTTAAAGGCAGTACTGGAAGGTGACCAGGCTCTTTTGGGGGTATAACTAGCCCATACCATAAAACCTCCACCCCCGTGCTCACCTATTTGTACAGCCAGACATTTTAACAGTTCTAAAGTCCTATGCTTATTTCAGCAGAATTGTAATGATATCATCATATTTATGGAGATGGTGAGCTTTTTCCTTCCACATCAGGCTAGTTCAATTTCTTGCTAGGTCTTCTGCCATGACCTTTAACCTTCTAGAGCTTGGTTTTGTCCATCTCTTTGGATCTGCTGGGTTTTCCACTGGCCGTTCTTCCTTTTAAATGTGATGTGAATTTTAAAATGTCGGAAAAAAGAAAATGCAAATTAGACGTGTTTCCATTGGAGCGAATTAATGAGGCGATGCAAAGCATAATGTCATCATCGATCATACGCTTGGCTGTGATAAACAGGAAGTAGAGTAAGCAAGCTAGGGCGGACCACAGACCAGAGGTTGTAGTGGTTAATTACACTTTATAATGTTAGCGAGTATAAGCCATAATTCATAGAGAGAGAAGGAGAAGTGTGTTTCTAATCCTACATACGGTGTCCCAGTAGGATAATGGTCTTCAGATAGTTTGGATGTGGCCTTATAACTTTTTACATATTGATGAGCGAGAGTTGTTGTTTTTTTAAACACCTGCGTGCTGCAGGCCAACAAACTCCAGCTCCTATAAAACGGGCTCCAACTAATCAGCTATTTAGAAAAGTGATTATTAACTGGCTTCTATTTTTTCTCCTAAACAAAAGCAGTAAAGCTGACCACAATGCAAAACATTGAAATCTAAATAAGTCATTTTTTCTTAAAATAAGTGCATTTTTTCTTGAATTGAGAATGTAAGTGAGACACTTTGTCAATGGAAGAAGATAATTTACATTTAAAATAAGAAAAAATAATTGTATTGTTTCATATCAAGTGCATATTATCTAATTATCTTATTTTAGGAGTAAAAATACTTATTTCATTGGCACATCATCTTATTTACCTCCTAAAATTAAGGTTAAATTCACTAAATTTAAGACATTTGACCTTTTCCTAGGTTTTTGCAGTACATAGTTTTCCCACACATATTTTCCAGCTCAGCTTCAGGTGTGTTTAATAAGATCTTAACATCTGGAAGGCTTTGAAGTGAGGATGTTTTTCATCCTCTATGCTCTGGTAGCAGTTTCATGATAGCGTGTTTGGCCGTTTTGTTCCCAGCCCGTCCCGCTCCCCTCAGCATGCTTCATGCAGAAATGTCTTACCCAGTCTGTTCGCAGGGTTGCGTTTGAACAGGTTCCTGAGGAGACTCTGAGCTTCCGAGCTGAGGAACTGTGGCATTCCCAGCTTAGCTCTGCAAAGGGAAACAGGATCAAAGAGGGAAACGTATTGAATGTCCACAGTGAAGCATGAGAAAGCCTAGACTATAATCTGGGGCTGTTGCACAGGAAGCAGCGTCAGCACTCTGCAGAGTCTGCTCAGCGTTTTCCTGCACAGAGACTGAAAGAGAGTCGGAGGAAGCAGCGGAGGTTAATGTTTCCTTTCAAAGGGTTTTTGTTCACAGACTCAAACATGAACACGTTCGCTCTTTCACTTCAACTTCTACTGCTTCACTCTTCAGTCTGTCCACTGATAAATACCCCCATCTCCATCTCTGATGCACCCTGAGCTGTAATAAAAGCCGTTAGATAGCAAAGTAGATAGATAGCAAAGTGACTTACTTGAGGATCATCGTCATCGTCTCCTTCCGGTCTTTGCCTTGGAAAGGCAGCGTTCCCGTCAGCATCTCAAACTGAGAAAAAGAACAGAAACAGCATTCCCGTCAGAGTTATCGGGTGTTTCACTGTCATTAAATCTATTTTTAACTCACCCTAATCTCTAAATTTGGTGAAGAAGTCCAGAGAAGAAAAAAATCAAACATTATCATATATATTATATCATTATGGAAAGTAAACACAGGCTTAAAACTTTATCATCCAAACATTGTTTATTTGGATTTCTAAGAAGTTTTAACAGACAAAAAGTTGTAGAGAACAAACTTTTGGTTAGGTTTGGTTCTATGAGGAAAAGAAAGTTCTCCCTCTTTCAGTTCTATCATGACATGAAGAGGACTTTGATCAGGCTACTGAGCTGATCTCAGCTCGGCATGGATATACAGAAGAGATCATGGTTGACCTGCTGGCTGGATGGTCTAATCAGGCCCAGAGGATTATACCTCCACTGCTGTGTTTCAGTATCATGTCTAAGTTTGGTCTCATCTATTAAGAGGAGACTATGATTCATTTAGACCAGGGGTAAAAAAATCAGTGGGATCCGAATAAAGAAATCAACAACCAGTAAAGGTCAAGAGACATTTTTAATAATAAACAGAATTTAATACTGAAATAAAGTGTTTTATGCATCCATGTTATACATTGACTTAGAAAAAAAATAAAAATAAATATAGATATATAAAAAAAACTTTTTTTTTTCATTTTAAAATCTAATGTGTTTTTTAAGTAGAGAACAACAATCGTTCAGTTTGGTATATAGACAATTTCCTGATTCATATATTTCATATAACACCTGAACAGACTGTGTATTTTCTTTCTTTCTTTTTTCTGTCTTAATGTTGGCAGTGGGCTTTATGCTGCCATGCAAGGCTTTAAACCTGGTTTGAATGGAGACTAAGCCATTCTAAAGCACATATCAAGGAGCTCATTATGAGCCTGGATCCATGTTTATTTTTGATTCTGTTCATGGTGGAGAATCCTGCTTCACAGCAGCAGGTTGAGCCAATCATCCTCTAAATGTTCAAGGTCATCTTTGAGCACCATTTCACTTTTCTTTCACCAGTTCACCACAGTTCTTCCAGCAGTCCACACTTTCTCTGCTCTCTTTTTCTCATCATCTTCTCCTTCTTTGCCATCGCCCGGCTTGCCACAGGTTTACCTGCTGTGTCTAAAAGTAGCAGCAGCAGCAACCCAGACTGACAGCAGCTCATTGGATCATTCCTATAATGTGCAGCCTGGTGCCGGACGCTCTGGAGGGCTTTACCATATTAACACGAGAAATGTCGCAAGTGGAATTAGACACTGTCGCAGACAACATGTGGTAAATTATTCATGTTTTTTATGGGTCCAGATTAGCCAGCAGGTGGTTCCGGATCCAGACCGCGGTCCGCTAATCCGTGACCTCTGCTTTAGACGCACCTTTGAAAACTCTGGTTGTGTTCTTGTGGGTTTCTTTTTTAAATTAACCAAAGAAACCAAAACCTGTGTTTTTCCTGCCATGACCTTTAACCTCTGAGGCCTGCAGAACCCCTGCTTTGGACCCCCATCATTTCTTCATGGTTGACCTTAGGATACATTTTTATGGACGTCCTGGTATATTTCCCAGAAGGGTTTTTTTAATTTAAATTAAATATTTCTATCTGCTGAATGACAGACTACGGGTTGCTTCCTAATGTCATCCCCTCACATGCTGCTGGGGAAGGAGAACAGTTTCTCTAATGTTGATGGTGGTCTATCTATCTCAGCTCTATGTTAACACAAACACCTGCTCTCTAATCCAGACATTTCCTAATTAGCTGCATTTTTTCCCTCTTAAATACCATGAAAGCAGCAAGCAGTTAATACGTTGCTATAGGGTTCATCTTTATAAGACAAACAACAATAATTTAGAATCATTAGTGTTTTCTTATTATTTTTATGTTAATTTGGGTTTTATCAAAACCTTTTTGCTCTTAAACATAAGCCCCACAAAAGGAAAGAGGGTTTACTTTTTATGCTTAAAAATTAAGGAGAACATATAATATTTTTTTAAAAGTAGTCAAAAAGGTCAACTATAAAAAAACTTTACAAGGTTGAAAAGAATCATTCTCTAAACTCATTGTTTATTTTTCTGTTTAACAAAAGGAAAGCAGATTCAGATCTAATTCTAAGTTCAGCTCACTGTGCTTCATAGTGCTCTCACCATGAGAACGCCGTACGACCACCAGTCGGCGCTGTGCGTGTGTCCCCGCCGGTTCACCACCTCAGGGGCCATGTACTCCACCGTCCCACAGAAGGAGTAGGCTTTGTTCTCGTGGTCTATCGACTCTTTGCTGAGGCCGAAGTCTAAACAAGCAGAGGAAAAAATAAATAAAAATCAACTAACAACTTTGGGAGAGAACCGACTGGAGAGCGGGAAGCCTGATGATGATAAACATGTAAGCAGGAGCTGGAATGAGCAGCAGGACAACAAACATGGAGTCAAACACAGAGGAAGGAGTGAAACTTTACAGACCTGTCAGCTTGATGTGTCCGGCTTCATCCAGCAGGATGCTGAAAACAACACAGACAGTTTGAGATGCTTTCATCTGTAGCTAAATGAAAAGATCAGCTCTGGCTCCTCCTCTCCGACAGCTCAGCTCAGAAAAACTTTAAAATTCCTTCTGAGAACAGATCAATATGAAAACATCAGGGCTGATCTGGATGCTTCCTCAGCTGGATTATAAAGATTAACCCAACCCGTTTCTTTGCTAATCATAAATATTTAAGGTAATAAGGATTTTTATTTAACCAGCAAATCCCTGGTGCTTAAAGATGTGAATCATCTCAAACAGGAATCTGCTGCTAAATACAGCAATGAGGACCTCTGTTCATCTCCAGCTGCAGCGGCTCTGATGTTGTGTCCATCTGGAGATGGATGCTGATGGATCTCTATCCAGAAGCGTGTCCCCCCCCTCTCCCACAGACACCATCAGGATGTAGAGGTGTTTCAGGGGCAGTAAGGGTTAATAGGAGGGAAGACCTCCTCGACTGACTAGCCGATTACTCATCCCTCCAACCTCACAGGAAACCTTTTTATTTTTAACGGCTTGTCACCATGATCTCATTCTTTTGCTCATGATCCGATGGTTTGATCACAGATGAACCAACTCAGCTCCTCCTCCACCATAACAGCTAACAAAGCTCCAATACATTAATGCATTTCCTGCTACCTCCTAACATCACCCATCAAACCCAGTCATCTGAACTTGTGAGCTAACACAGTTTCTATCAGACCACAGAAATTCAGATTGATTATTTACGACAATTGAAAAACGCAGATAAAGGCAGACCAATGAGAGAGCTCTAAAGGTTCATTTAAGGTCATTCAGTGCAGTTTTTGTTTCTTCAAATTATTGCAGTGCATATGAAAGATAAAAGAAGCCTCTGAGAGAAACTAAAGTGTTTGTATGTTAGACTACTTTTCTAACATACAAACCAAATAAGAGCAAAAGGTTAAATTTTTTTGGGTTGTGGTGTGATAATTTGGTTTAGGTAGTGCTAATGGTCGGGTTCAGGGCTGATCCATAGAAAACCATGGAAAATGAATGGAAGTCAATGTAAAGATGAATGTGTGAGTTCACATACTTCTCAGGCTTCAGGTCTCTGTAAATAATGCCGAGGCCGTGAAGGTGATCCAGGGCCAGAGCGAGCTCTGCTAGGTAGAACTTCACATCTTCCTCTGTGAACATCACCTGCAGGACAAACCAGGTTAGACATCAGATCCTGTAAACTGTTTCCAGAGCTTTCTGAGGACGATAAATGTAATTTAAACTTCAAACAATAAGGCAAATAAGGTAAATCCATCAATCTGATGCTTCTCTGTCCAAAAAGGGACGGAAGAGAAACACTTTTCTCCAAAAAATAAATAAAAAACCATGTTTAAAAATTGCATGGCGTCCGTTTATAACATTATTTTACACATATCCTAGAATGGTACTGTTAAAGTGGCTGCAGGTTGGAGCTGCCCAGCTAGCTTCATTCTGATATTCTTCTTTAAAGAATTTCTCCATTAATTTACCTTTGGATCAGTTGAATTGATTTAAATTCAACGATAACAAAAATGTGAAGGCACTTCTCCACATGCTAAAAATAAGACTTTCGAGGAAAAAATGGCTGCTAGGTGAGATAGCACTCTGCCAGAATGGAGAGGCAACAGCTGGGAGAAGCAACTGATGCTGCCTGTCAGTAAAGTCCATCTTCTCAGGAAGGAAAGTCCATGATGATTTTGCTAAAGGTCAGAGCATGAAGCTCTGAGAAAGTATAGAAAACCCAAGAGCTCCATCTGTGACTCTGCAGGGCTCAGTTAGCAGGCTCAAGGTTAAAGGTCACTATGGCAGTATTAGGGGAAGACTGAAGATGTATCGAGGATTGGAGGAGCTGAAGGTGGAAACGAAGATAATTTACAGCAGCATGTCTGAAGGAAACCAAACACAGAACATCAGAGCAAACACCTCACACTGAGATGGATGAGTGATGCTTTGCATTTACTGGGTGGAGCATGATCTCCTCTGGAAACCGGTGTAATTTGGAGTCAAATGTTAATTTAAACCAAACTGGGTCACCAGCAGAACTATGATCCCAAACACAGCCGCTAATCTAAAAGAATGAAGGTCCTGAAGTGGTCTAGTCAAAGTCCAGACCTCTGGGGACGAAGCCTCAAGCTGTGCCAAAAGGAGGGAGCAGAAAAAAAGATGGAGAGCGGGCGAGAAATAAAGTCAGACAGAAAACTAACATTATTGGAGGAACTAAAAGCAGCTGGGGTGTGCTTAGTTTTCACAAACAGCTTTTAATAGCTATCATTAAATAAATAAATGAATTTTTATCAATGAACCGGAAGATTTCCTCCCTCTGGAGAGATGCTTCTGTGACCTGACTCCACACTGAACGTTTACCTCCTTGGAGAGGCGAGTGAAGAGGTCTCCTCCTCTGAGGAAATCCAGGATGAGGTACAGCTTCCCTTCTGTCTGAAACGCTGCAGAGGACAAACTTCAGAGATGTAAAGGCTTCCCTGATTGGCTGATAGACCAATGACAGAGCTCTCCTACTGGCTGACTCACCATAATGCAGCTTGACGATGAAGGGGTGGTTGACCTCCACCAGGATGTCCCTCTCCATCTTCGTTCTGACCCGGTCACGAACTGGAAAACATAAAAATCCTCAGATAAAGCAGAGTTAAAGCCAAGGCATACAGCAGCTCTCCCTATTTGGCTGTCGTTTGGCAGACGCGGTATAGGATGGGCCGCTGAAGAACGAGCAGAGCAAAACTAAAACAAACAAGAGAGCATGAATCAGGCTGGATGGAGCTGCTGCAGCTCCACCAGCAGATGGTGTTTGGTTGGAGCAGAACCTCCTTTCAGGGATTTATTTCTCTCTCTTCTCTCTGCACACCTCCCTTGCTCTTTTTATCCATCTCGTGTTAAAGTGTGAACTTCCATTTTTGGAGATGACGTCTGAGAATCCACAGAAATAAACATATTTCTGAGAGCAAAGAGGCTCGTTTCACTGGGAACATTTCAATCAGCTTTATTGGAGCCGGATAATTCATAACATGGAAACGTCCAACAGACCAAATCAACAGTTCCTAAAGTCGTAGGGAAATCATATTTTAATATCCAATCATTCTGGCTTAAACATGTATAAAAATGTACTCTTTATCGGACTATATTGTCTTAAAGGTTA
>NW_015150494.1:115208-124966 GCF_000732505.1 Cyprinodon variegatus
AGTAATTAGTTAGATTACTCGTTACTAAAACAAGGTAACAGAGTTCGTAACAACGCCGTTACTCCCATCACTGCTTGTGACAGATCATGTACACCAGGATGCAGTTTTTTTGGTAGATTTTAAAAAGGGAGCAGAAAGAAGGAGATTCTGGATGGTTTACCTTTCAGCGTGGCTTTCTTCAGGACCTTCATGGCATAAAGCTGACCTGCGTCCGGTCCTGTGACCTTCCTCACCAAAAACACCTGCAGACAGAGCATAACAGAGCTGAATCCATCCAGAAAGACAAGGACAAAAGGGACCGTAAGGAGCTCTCAATGAGAACTGCCTCTCGCACAGAGGAGTGAGATGCTGAGTTAAGATAAAGCCCATATCAACGAACACATGCTGCCTGAACTGACTCACCTTCCCAAAGGAACCCTGACCCAGGACTTTCCGGAGCTCAAACTGCCGCGGGTCGGCCTTCTCAGAGCCCTCCTTCACATGATGAGTGATGCTGATCTCTTTGATGGGAACGTCATCCTGCAAAGAAAACACATCGCAGCTCATCATCACCTGAACATCTGAGATTTACTCCCATCCACAGGCTGAAGATCAACAAGTAACTCAAACATTTCAGGTTGGATTTAGGGAAACCTACCGACTCAGAGAGATATTAGTTATTCCCATATTATTATATTCCCAAACATTGAATACCGGTACTTATTTTTTCTTAGAAAGCCAGCAAAAAAATCTGTGATGCTTCAAATCAATTCAGACTCAAGTTTGTCCGAGATGGTGAAAAAATGTTAATATTTGTGGATAAACAGGTGAAACAGTTTGTTGCTCCATGTCTAATATAAATATGGCTGTAAAGACCAATACTACTATCCCTTTCCTTCTCTATGCTGGAGAATCAATCCTACCTCTGACATTTTTCTCTGTTTCATCTCTATTAAACAGCAGATACCAACATTTTTTAAGAACAGCACGGAGATGTTAGAGCTGATACATCATGTCTTACGATACATCTCTCTCAAGTCAAGATTTCTGAATTCAAATATGTTTTGTAGTCTATGTAGATAGTTTTTGGTCACCTTCACTACACAGAAAAATAAAATCCGATTAGAAAGAATTGTATTTCTTCCTGAAGTGTGAAGGTAAGTAAAAAAGTTTGCTAGTGAAATAACATGACCTATGTTTAATAAAAAAAAAAAAACCCACACATAATCTGATTTTGAGTGCATCATATCCAATTTTCTAACTTTAAGGGGAAAAATAGTAATTTCCCTGGCAGATCATCTTATTTACCTGCTCAAATTAAGGGAAAATACACTTATTTGAAGATATTTTACTTGTTTTAGATTAGTAGAGAAGCAAGTTACTGAAATCGATAAACTTTCTATATTATTCAGATTTATTGAGTATGATTTTATTTTTTGTCTTTTTGCCTCCTTACATCAAAGTATTTATAATTCTCCATCATCCTCTCCCTTTTTCAGCTACTGACTTGTTCCTTTCCTTCGTCCCTTTCTCTTGTGTAATTCTAATTATCTGGTTTTTACCTAGAAAAACATCTAGTATGTGCAGGTGAAAGATAATTGTTCTTGTTTTAAGAGTTAATTTTTTTATTCTAAATGCAGAATTTTACACTATAATCTTAATTCAGATAATTTTACCTGTTTTTAGCACCTTTCACTTAGATTTAGTGTTTTAATCGTGTTTTCAGACAATTTTAAATTTTTGCGTCTCTTTGAGCTTTCCTTTGATTTTTTAAACATTAACACCTGAACAATATTGATATTACTGCTGATCATTCTTATGAGGATAGTTTAAATATTTTTGCAGCATTTAAACCCAAATTCATTCAACCAATAAATGAATTTGCAGAGAGGACAAACCAGATTTATTTCTAATTAAATTCAGTCCAAATCCATATTTTAAATTCATTCCAGATACAAATTGATGGCATCTATAGTTAGAATATAACCTTGTTTAATAAACAGAATGTATTTAATTTATATAAGTTTAGAGTCCCATCTGCAGGGAGAAATTGTAAGAAATCAGCAGTAGAAATAAAAAAACAGGGAGGTCAAACACATTCAGTCACATATTTCCCTTTCAGAAGCTGATCTGGTTTTAAATGTTACTACTGATCACTCCACCCCCAGCTGACACCTTATAATTAATCTGAGCTCCTACTCAGAATAATTTATTCATAGTTGGCAAAAACCCGCTAACGCATTAGATTGGTGTTTTGACATTTTTCTTTCAGGGTTACAAAAATGGTGAGAAAAAAAAGATGATTTGGTTGTTTTTAATCTAGACTTCAGGCTGATGGGAAACATGAAGGCATTGATGTCTTTATGTTTCCTCATCCTGTCTGCCCGCCTCTGAGTGCTTTACATCAAAGTCAATTGTTCATGCTGCTGTGAGCGCTCTGGTCTGAAACAACAACACAAAAGGAGATGCACCGATTGGACAGCTTTGGGCCCATATAGATATCACAAATCTGAATATATTGCTGATAACTGACATGTGCATATATAACACATTTACCACTCAATTTAGTACACCCAGATGTACAATAGAATAGAATAGAATAGAATAGAATAGAATAGAATAGAGAGCCTGGTTCTGCTGGAGGTTTCTTCCTGTTCAAAGGGAGTTTTTCCTCTCCACTGTCGCTACAAGCATGCTTAGTGTGGGGATTGTATTTGAGTCAATGAGTCGATGCAATCAACTGGTTTTCCTTAGACAGAAATCTTGGAACCACTCTGAATGGATGATCTGGTTGAATTGTAAAGCTCCTTGAGATGACATGTGATGTGAATTGGTGCTATATAAATAAACTGAATTAATTTAATTAGAATAGAAATATCATTTATGGTCCTACAGTTTGACAATTCAGTTGTGCTAGCTGCTAAACAAAAGCCAAACGGAAGGAAGGTGGTTCACACACCACTATAAAATATCCAAACTATCGAAAATCTAAAGTATAAAAAAAAAACAGTAAATCAGAAAATGGGCAGCCTGAATATTAAAAGAAAAATCCAATGTACGATTTAGTCAGTTGACTGGAACCTGCAGGTTTTTAAGGCTGATACAGATTATTTTGATGTTCTTTGGTCTGTGTTGCAGATTCCTTAGGCAGATATTACTTTCTCTTCCTCCACTTACATGATAAGAATGACAAAATGGTACCAATGTTACGCAAGTATTAATTTAATGATAATAAAAAAGAAACAATCATAAAAATAAAAAAAACTCAAACAAAAATGAGCAAATGAAGAGATCTAGAATGCCTGCAGCTCATATGATCTCATGATGTGGCTGTAGAATGCAACTAAGAAACATGCATGCATCGGCTGACTTTGATAAAACAAAAACATTTAAAAATGCTTATTGTATCGGTTTATTCCTCCTGGAAACATCCAAAATATGCATCTCTCGCCGTGCCTGACAAAAAGAACAGACCATTCTCCAAAAACAAACAACAGAAAAACTGTAAATATCAGCATGCATGTAAAAAGACAAACAAAAAAGAGATGCGTTTTTTTTAACGTCTATCTGATATGTATTGCCAATCTTTATTGCCCCATGACATGGTAAAAATGAAAGAAGGATAACAAATTTTACTTGGCTCTTAATTAAAAAAAAAAAAAAAAAAAAACGTATTTACAAACCAAACAAAACATGGAGGGAGCAGGAATGCATGAGCTTCAGGAGATCTCAATGCATGATTGATAAACACACTTATGCATGTATGCACATATCGTTTGATACATGAAAGAAATATTGATGTATGGTTTGTTTGTAAAAAATTAAATTAAAAATTGTTTGTTGGGAGGAAGGATTTGTGATAACGCTCCTTAGTGCCTTTGATCATATCTAAGAAAATTGTGCATCTGTCATTATTAGTACATTCAACGGTTTGGTTAGATTCCAAAGAAATGGTACAAACTACTTCTATGAGATCAATAAAAGCAATTTTAGCAGCTAAGCTCTGAAAAGTTGAGCCATTAGAGAAGCAAGCTGATCGATTTCTAAACTCAGTTTGGACTCATTAGGTCCGTTGGTTCTCAGCACAGGGTGCGGCCTGAGTACACTTCTTCCTCACTAACGGTTAGATTCCTCCTGGGCTGCTACAGAGCAGGTTCAGACAGACTTCCTGAGTTTCATCCTCAGCTGGAAACTACAGAGAGTATCCATGAGTCTGTCTGAAGGTGGATGTTTTTCCCTTTGGTCCAGTGAGTCACACACAGCAGGTTGAGCAGGCTTCCCGAACATTCGTCATCCACACAGCAGGAAATCCCAACACAGAGCCACACAGTCACGGATGCAGACACAGTTGTCATGGAGCCACCCAGAAAGCTGCTGTAGTTCAGCAACACTGAACAACAACGCTTAACTCCTCCTGAAGCCTCAGAGTTCACTCCTCCACTGAGAACTGGACGTCAAAGCACAGATTCACCAAACCGCCCAAACAATCTAAACAACAGCAACCTCATGCCTAATACCCTTCCTCTTCATACCTGCAGTTCCCAGGTGAGTGACCTGCTGGCTGCCAGGTGGCCCAGAGCATTCTGGGTCCTGTAGTCCCGATAACGGCTCAGCTTATGTGGCGCGAACATGCTCCTAAGCATCGACTGCGAGGCAGCAGGACAGAGCCGGCGCCGACTCTACCTCTCTCTCTAAGAAAGCTTTCCTCCCCTCCTCTCTCCCTCCCCCCTGCTGTCTCACTTCTTCTATCTTTATTTGAACTGTTCTCACCTCTCCATCCTGCTTTGCACCTCTCTCTGTCTCTTTGTTAAAGGCGTTGATTCCCCAAAGGGAAGGGTTCCTCACTTCCTGAGCAGGCTGTACAGCACAACATCTTCTCTTTCTCTGGTAAATCCAATTAAATTAATTAATTAGTTAATGCCACACAAGTTAGAATCCCAACTCCCAGAGATCTTTAAAAGTGGAGCTTCAGAACGGATTTCTTTAGATTTTCCTCTTGTAATCTGGTAAATCAAAATCAATGTTTCTTCTTGTTAATATCTAGACGTTTTGCGATAGGAATGCATATTTTGTAAATTCATACACAAAATAGGATAACAAAACAACTATATCCCCATAACTATGCAGCTAAAAATGTAATTTGCACTGCATTTAATGAAAGCATCACCTCTCAGTGTGAATGATTTCCTAGTGTGGCAGAACCCACTGGGCACCTGAAAGCTACTCTGCAGCAAGAGTAGCTGATAAAAACAGACTCTGGATGATTTCTCTGACACTGCGAGGAGTTTGGAGGCCTGACAGGCTTCTGAATGTTGACATTTCAAATCATGGCTTTGCGAGTGTCTGTGTGAGTCAGATCGCAGATGGAGGATCAGAGCAGAAGTGACAGGATGCTCATGTAGCACCTCCTGATTACAGGATTCAAACTGAAAACTCTGCACCTGTTCTGCAGGTATGTTTCACCTGTGTCCACCCACACGCAAACCTGATATGGGAATCTAACCAGTGATTAAACTGTTTACATTGTGCATGAATAATAGAAATAAGTTAGCAGAGCTGAAACCAGGCACAGAAATAGGCAGATTTGACAGTGCTCTGCTGACGTCAAGCCTTAGTCACAATCAGAGATCAACTTAAATTAAAACTAAAACATGTAAAAAGTTTTTTTAGTTGATTAAACATTACATAACTCACATTTTTGTCACTGAATCAATTAGTTATTCTTGGCATCCTGGCAGATTTCTTATAAATCAAGAGGAAATTAGTGAAAAAAAGGCCCGGACTGGGACAGAAATCTGGCCCAGATGGTTCTGGACCAGGTGGCCTGCCACAATTAGACAGACATGATCTCTGCAGATGATACAGATTATTATATGGAACATCCAGGAAGGAAAACGTGCCATTAGAGGGAGGGCGGGTTAGGAAATATGACAAGGACAGAACAATTCAGAACAATGCTCAAACCATTTAACATTTATAGGCAGGTTGGTTATAATGAAAAATAAAATGCAGCAACCCAAAAGGTCGCCTGCTCCCAGGCAAATGCCCAAAGAACAGTCCAGCCCTGGATAGATGTTTATATAAACTACAATATTAGCCAAGAAAAAGCCAAAAGGGATTACTTTAGATAGAAACGTATGACAAAAAGCTAAAATAAAATAAACTAAAAGATTAGCCAAGGTGTAAAAAAAGGCGTATGAAAAAAAACATCCCTGATATAAAATGATAAAACAAACTAAGATAAAATAAATAAAATCTTTTTATGAAAAGAGCTAAAAGGATAAATAAAAACAAGTTAACATGAGTTAAACCATGTTAGCAAACATTAGCTAAAACAAGATGGAAAAAAGATGCAACAAGCCAAGATAAACTGAGGTTAATAAAAGTTAAACTCAGTTAAATAAAAGTTTAAGCAAACTATAAGACTTTCGTTGAGAACGAAAAGTTACTAAATAAAAGATTAATTTAACTGAATTAGCATAAATACCCAAAGATAACCCAGAATAAGAAATCACTGACAAAGACAACATACCAGTTTAAAAAAGAGAAAAAGTTAAGATAAGAAAGATAACTTGATTGTCCCTTTAATTAATAATGAATAATAATAAAATCAAGTTAAAAAAAAAATAGGTTGATTTTTAGAAGAAATCAACACAACAGTTTATCTTACATTAGCTTTAAAGCAACAAAAAAAAACATGATAATTAGAAAGATAATCCTAGATTAAATAATAAAGTAAAAACTATAAAATGAGATAATATAATATAAAATATGATTAAATAAGAGATAAGAGCTAACAAAAGCCAGGTCAACCAAGTACGGAAGGCTAATGCCAAACTAAGTTCAGTTAAACAGACATAAAACCAGACAAGCTATAAGGTGATACAATACAGTTAAATTAGATAATTTAATTAAATAATGTTAATCCAAAATAATCTCACACTGGAGAAATTCATTCTCTGCATTTAAGCCATCTCCTTGGGCAGCAGTGGGCTGCCATTTTGTGGCGCCCGGGGAGCAGTGTGGGGTCAAAGGTCTTGCTCTAGGCCACCACTCTGCACTGGCTCACAAAGCCACTTCCTTAAACTAACCAGGGTAAACAATCACCTGGCTCATTCTTATTAAAGGTAGGTTGACTATTACTTCTAAGAACACTGGAACATCCCTCCATCCATCCATCCCATCCATCCCTCCATCCCATCCCTCCATCCATCCCTCCATCCATCCATCCCATCCATCCCTCCATCCCATCCCTCCATCCATCCCTCCATCCATCCATCCCTCCCTCCATCCCATCCCTCCACCCATCCATCCATCCATTCCTCCACCCATCCCTCCATCCCTCCCTCCATCCATCTTCCTCTGCTTATTCCATCAGGGATGCAGTTGGGCTGGTGCTAATCCTCAGCAGTCTATAGATCAGTCTGACAGAGGACAACACAGATACACACAGACATATACAACCATGCAAACACACACATCTCCATACAAACATCCCAGAGCAGGGACAGGAACTAACTTTTTAGACAGTTTTTTTAATTAACAGTTTTTAGACTGAGGTAGGAAGCCGGGGTACCTGGAGAGAACCCACGAATGCACAGGGAGAACATGCAACCTCCATGCAGAAAGACCCAGGCCGGGAAGGCAGCAGTGCTACAAACTGCACCACCATGCAACCTAATTGATCTTCCAATGAAAGTTAAAGCTTTTTATAGCTGAATAATTCATAGGTATGCTGCCTAACAGGTTAAAACTACATAAACATTGCTCTGAACATGGTCAATACTTGAAAACGAGAAAAAAGCTGCAGAGGTCTAATGAAAAGATTAAGAGAGCTGCCACAACTTCTTAGGCATAAAGAACAAAGGAATTACTCTGCACATTTAAATTAAAAAAGGTAATCTGTAAACTAAAGTAATCAGGCTCTCTTTTTGTTTGTTTCTAGTCAGAAAAATCAACTAGAACCCCTTTTAAAGATGAGGTCCCTGGTCAGTTACTTTATAAACTCCAAACTTAGAGTCCAATAAGACAAGTGCACACATAAAGGACAGCAACAGTTATGGATAAACTTTGTATTTCACTTTCTGAAAATGTTTCTATCTTATCAAATAAGCAGCTGAAACAGTCCATTTCCCTTTATTAATTACTGAGGTCAACTCAGATGATCATTTCTGACAAGTTGTACTCATTAACAGGTTTCCTTTGGCCTGCGGCAATAAACAACTGTCCACAAAGAGATATAATTAAGAAGCCATGTGAGCAAACTCAATCTGCTCAGCAAACCTCCCAGCAGACACATTATACAGCGATCGTATTAAATCAACATAAACTGTGAGCATGTTTTTAACCTCTGTGTGAACAGAGATAACGTTCAAACAAACCGCCAGATGTTCCACAAAAACCCCGGAAATCTCACCGACAAACCCTCAGAACAAAAGAATGGAGCAGTCATGGAAATAATGCTTAATATTATTCTAAATCTGCAGAAGTAACAAGAACATGGGGCGAATTAAAGAGGGGTCATGTTCTTTAGAACAAGAGAGAAAGTCATTTGTTTGCAGATTATTGATTATCCAGTTAGATCAACCAGGTATGTGGACAGATAATAAGCCTTTTATTATGGCTAATGACGAAGTGGCGCTGCTTGGTTTGGAGTTATTTTTGATAAAGGACATGTCACATGGCTTTAATCTACAAACACACAGCCAAACAACAACAGAAACTGCCTCTCCCAACATCTTATTAGAGAAGGGGGAGCAGTTTGGGACTTTTCTGAGATCAGGTTGACAAAGATAATTAGTGTTTTAATTATATCTTAATCCGTGTCCTTTTCCTCTTGGAACCTGAGCCAAAGCATGAGTTACTGATTAATCTGTAATAAAGCCTTGTCTGATGCCAGAGACGGAAATATTTTAAACAAACATATTTTATCTGTTGTGTAAAGGCCGAAGAGATTTCAGATGTCCTGTGAAAGACGCTGGAGTCCGATTTAAGGACACGTCAGAGCTCAGATAGATGTTAGTAACTCGACTCCCCAGCAGTAACACCCAGAGACGACTCAAAGCAGAGTCTGATTCTTCTAACCTTACCGTCACATTTAATCACATTCATCACATAAACAGCAGTAAACGGCTCATATAACTTAATTAGCTGGTATCACCAGTCACGTCCGTTATACAGTCTATAAGGGCTGATTCAGCACTAACAGCAAAAATAGCATGTACACCATGTTCTTTTAAATGCAAACCAAATCTACACTTTATAGTTCAAAGGAATTTACAAATCATTTCAATTTGCTTTCTGTGAAGAATACTAATACTAGATCAAATGGAACCACTTTATAATAAAGCTTCCTGCATAGAAGGCTAGAAAAAAGTTTTATTGTTATCACTTAATCTGTTTATAACTCAAAAGTTATTTTCTTTATTTATGGGCCATCTATATGGGGATCCTTATTGTAAAATTGTAAAACTTAATGTGGACTTAATTTTTTTATGAATATGTCTTCTGAAATATTCTATAAAGATAGAATTTACCTAGTTTTATTAAAAATGTACCTGTATTTGTGTTTTCTATTTGAATGTAGAAATAAACTATTCTGATTCAATTCTTTATGATATCAATGTAGAAACACCCATGACAATAGGTTTTTGATATATAGCGCTATAGACTCAGTTAAAGGTCTATAGACTAAATTTAATGTCTACGGACTCACTTTAATGTCTACGGACTCACTTTAATGTCTACGGACTCACTTTAATGTCTAAAGACTCAGTTTA
>NW_015150494.1:126144-135660 GCF_000732505.1 Cyprinodon variegatus
TAGACTCCGTTTAATGTCTATAGACTCCGTTTAATGTCTATAGACTCAGTTTAATGTCTACAGACTCAGTTAAATGTCTATAGACATATTTTTATTTAGTTCATCTTAAATTTAGCTCAGGCTGGCTTTTGCTTTTTAGCTTAGCTTCATATTAGCTTTTCTTACCGAACTTTGACTTAGTTTGATGTTGGATTTCATCAACAATTATAAAACACATCTGAGTTTATTTTATCTGAGTTTACTTATCTTTTTTCTCACTCTTTCCATCGTCTTTATCTTAGCTGATGGTGCTTTTTCTCTGTTCAATTTAGCTAGTTTTGCTTTTTAGATGAGCCTGGTATTTAGTTTTTTTTTTTTTTTTTTGCCTTGTTTAACTGATATAACATTTTCCTGTGTGATATTTTAACATATTTTCACTTATTTTAGTTTTGGTTGTTTTAACTTAATGTACCTAGTTTATAAGCTTAGTCAGGTCCTTATTGCTTTGCTTGGTTTCTTCTCTTGAGTGTACTTTAGCTTTGCTTATTCAACTCATCTGAATTTAGTTTATATTTATATTTTAGTCTATTTATTGCTTGTCTTATGTTATTTTATTTTTTCTGCCCAATGTCTTTTTTAATGTTTATAAGCACAGACTGTAAAGTAACATTTGTGCATGTCTTGAGTTAAGTCGTACTTCATGGTTAAGAGGTAAAATGGTTCACTGTAAAAAGCAGCAACAGTAAATTGTTTATAGAATCAAAGAAGGTTTGAAGAACTATTGTTTAAAGCCATTATAAGATTATAAGAAATACTGGTCCTCAACTGATTTTTGGATTATACAAAGCACCGGAGATTCATTTCAAACAGGAGGAGAAATATACTTCAGAGACTTGAAGGGGGAAATAACTAAAAAGAACCTCTTCTAGAAGAGGCTCTACTGATTTTGCTTGATTATTTCTTCATCACTGGCTATATTTATTGGTTATGGCTGATTTAATCTATTAATAATGTGTAACTATAGTTTTCTGTTTGTAAAGTGGAAGGAAGAGCAAAAACGATATAAAACACATTTAGCAGAGTGAAAGCTCTGCTGACAGTCAGGATTACTCACAGCCTCACTGGGGGATTCTGGTCCACAACACTCTAAAACTTTCTTCACATTTTGCCTGTTCTCCAGCCCAGGTCTCTCCCAGCAGCTGCTGTCCGACCTCGAGGCGAGCAGGAGTCGTCGGAGCGACTTCAGGCGCCTCCTCAGTGCTCTGACGAGGCCGCCAACGGCAGAGGCGCACGCCGCTTTAACCTCAGCAGTGCAGGCGGTCATGACAGGCTAAACGGAGCAGCTCGGAGGTGCTGCAGGGGGGTCCTACGGACTGTGGTAGACAAACCAGTGCGGCTGTGAGTCAGTGTGTGGGAGGAAGGTGGGGGGAACCCAGAGGGAAGGGGGCTGGTTCCAAATCAGGACGGAAAATGGGATCTCCCCCTTCAATTATCTGCCTGTTTTCACGGACATGCAGCTGTAACCTTCCAGCCAGAGTATCCAGCAGATGTCCTGGAGATCCCCGTTCCCTCTGACATTACTCTCTGACCAATCACTAAACACCACGACGAGCAGAACTCCCACTTCTATTTCCACATTCACTCTGACTTTCACAAAATTCCCCATCTGCAAACAAAACATTTCCCAGTAAATGTGTGAGGGCGGATCATTTATCTTTAGAAAGAACCTTCTTAAATGCTTCACACTTATCTACTTTAAAAAAAAAGGAAAGAAAATACATTTAACTTACAGTGTTTTGCAGCTCTTAAAAAAAGAAAAAAACATCAGTTACTCAAAATAAAGATAAAAAGGAAAGCACATTGAAGAGGAATAAATAAAAAAGTCAGGTTTAAATCCCGACACATGCAAGGTTAAATTCATTTATCCTGGGCAGGAGTTTAAATTCCTATCAATTTAGGGCTTTTATAATTCACTACAACTGCATTTCAGAGGGAAGGTTGATTCTGTGAAATCCAAATTTAAGCTGGGGAGTTTTTCTCCACAACAGAAGGGCAAAAGGTTGAATATAGACCGTTTCTCATTAAAAAACAAGAGCCAGAAATGCAGCTCAGGCCCCATCACAGACTCCCCATAAGGGTAAGATAACATAACTCTTGCCTATGGCAGCAGAATTCAAACTGGAGTCTGATCAGTGATTGAAAAAGAAAATAGTAAATATTGGGGGAGTTGGAAGCTAAAATGACTTCATTATTTCGGATGGTCTTACCCCTGATGGGGAGTGGTGGCCTATTAGTTAGGGCACAGGGTCCTGAGGTTGTGAGTTTGAAATCCACTCCCACAGACTGCCACTCTGGGTCTCTGAGCGAGACCCTTTACCCCAGATTGCTCCCCGGGTGCTGCAAAGTGGCAGCCCACTACTCCCCAAAGGGGATGGGTTAAATGCAGAGAGGTCATTTCTCCATTGTGAGAACAATCATTCAGTAAATTTTTTTATTATTTTTCATTATGCCTCTAAACTTAAGACCTTCGTCTTTCAGCTGCACACTGCTATGCTTTCCTTTTTCTGCCAGGCCCATGCACAGTAATGGTGTAATTTTAACTTGCTGTCAAAGGGAGCATATATTTGCAATAACTCTGGGAGCTGCGCTAAAGCTCGCTGTACGCCCCTTTAATCCGTCCAGTACCATTTGGACATATGATTGGGATCATTGTCCAGAAATCTGAAGGTAGTTTCTCATTATTCCATAAGCAATGCCAGTGACAGGGGGACAGTCCCACAGCATTTTGCTGCCACTACCATACTTGTCAGCTGGTTTAACCTCCTTCAATCCTATAGTCTGTCTGAAACCTGCTGTGTTTCTGTTCATCAGAGCTGCATCTCTCTAATTGGACAAAACAAAGACGCTTCTCCTTTTCTTCACTCGTCCAATAACCAAATCCAGCTGATCATCTTCAGACTATCTGCCTACTGCTGATCCTGATTCTGCATTTAGTGAATTAAGCGGGGGGATTGAAACTTTATTATTTAGCTGAGTTTTTAAGTGTACAGATATCTATAAAAGGAAACACCTCTGGCTGAAAATATGTCAAAGGTCCACTTAAAAAAAATAAATAAAAATATTTCACGTGAAAGCCCTGTGGCTGTGGCTGCAATCTGACGGCTGGCATGCATAAACAAATGGTCACTATTACTAAGCTGTCGTTAAAAAAAAAAAAAATCAATAATCACCAGAGTCATAAGGCGTTAACAACCCTATGCTAGAAATTACTCTAGTTTACTTCTAAAAGTTTACAATCAAGAAATAAGTAAACATTTCTTAAATTAACTGCATTTCGCCTTAATTTGAGTGGGTAAATAAAATGATTTTTGAACAAAATTAGTATTTTTCTATCTTAAAAGTAGATAAATAGATAATATTCACTTCAGTGGAATTCTTTATTTCTTACTTTTAATGTAAATTGCATGGTTCTATTGGCAAACTGTCTCACGTACCTCTTTTATTCTACAAATAATACACCTATTTTAAGATTATTTAAAATTCCAGATTTAGATTTAAATGTTTTTGCAGTGTGAGTGTTTGGTTTATAGTAAACAGAAAAAACAAGAGGGAATTTGAATCATTTAAGGTAATAAAAACATTTTGTTCCAAATCAAAATGAATCACTTAAAGTTAGAAATGAACAGTTTAAAGTTTTAGTAACTTAGAAGTATCTAAATATCCTGAAATTTTCCACCTCTGTAACAACAGTTTGACAGAAGTATGAGCCAAAGATTCCAGCAATCATAAGCATGCGATAAAAACACTGAAAGACAAACATTTAAAGCTCCCAGCTGATCCACTGAAACCTGCTGGAGCAGAAACACAATGTGCCCCCCCATGCCCACCCATCCCCAGCAGGAAATCCTCCACCTGTCAGCGCCTCCGTCTCTCCCAAACACAATGTACACAATGCTGCTGACGGTCCGGCTGACATTTCTTGGATTACCTCCACCTGTTGTCGCCTCCGCTCAGAGCGAACTGGTTTCCACACAAAAACCAGCAGGACACAAACCAAGGACTGGGATGAAAACTAAAAATATAAACACCTGCTTGTTTTCTAAAAGCTGCACCAAACCTCTATCATTTGAGAAATCTATGAAATAAGGCAGGATGAAGAGTTTGTTTCCCCTAGGTGGGAGCTGGAGACCTCCAGAGGTTCTCTGATTCGGACCTGGAAGGTTTATTAGAAGGAAAAGGAACCAGTTTGGTTTCAGGCAGCTTAAAGCTTCATAACCCAGATGTCAGCACTCCTCCTCCATAAGGAGTTAAGGTAGTTTCTGTAACTCTGAAATACTGTGGCATGATTTGGAGTTGTACACTTCACAAAATACGTCAGTAACTAAAAGGCCTGGGAGGCTGAAACCCATTTCATGGCAAAGCTCCGGTTCTGCTGAACAGAACCAGTTGGTGTCATCTGGCCGGGACATAAACCCATAAAACACAGGATCTGATCCCATCTTTAATCTGAAGCCCCATCAGTGCATCCGCAGTCTAAACTTGTTTCCCACATAAAGCTTTTTCACTCTGCTGAGAGCAAACTGACAGGATTTATAAACAGAACTAAACACCTGACAGTGTTTATAAATAAGGCAGCAAAGCTGAAAACAGATTTTTTAAAGCATGCTAAGCGTCTCTCCACACTACTATGCTAAGAAATGATGCAAAACCTCCATTTAAACAGATCCATCAACATCCAAATGGACTTTCAGTCAAAGAGAAATGAGATTTAGAAGGTTTTTTTTTTTGGTTTGCTTTTTTTTAAAGACTTATCTGGATATGCAGATAACAGCAGGATACCCCCTACATGTCTACCATCACTGCAGAAGAAACTACAGAAACTTTAGAGCCGATTACATCATCTAACCTCAAATCAACCTGATTAAAATGTAAAAAAAAAAACTCAAAGAAGGTCGTGAAGGAGAGCAATGCTACACAAGAAAACAGCCTGTTATTTTAAAGTCTTCATCTTTTTAAAGATCAAGAAATGTCATAGTACATAACACGACCCAGAGAGAACTATTTACACATAACTGATTTAGTTTGTTTTAAATTATTTTATAGACAAGAGAAAAACTGATCTGATTCTAAACCAGAAATATAAAACTAGATCATTTAAAAAAAAAAAATTAATGAGGACTCATTTAAACTGAAATGCTCTCCAGTTCAAGCTAAATGTTTTCAGAATGCAGTCACATTCAGTTTTTAGTGCCATTTGTAAGAAGCATATCTAAGGTAGGTATTTGTTATGATGCCAATAAAAAAAGAAAAGTATTTCCAAGCCTCCAAAACAACATCGGATGGAAAAAAATGAAGATTCTTGGTACTAAACTGCACACAGAAACTGCATTTAGGCTTATTTTCAAGTTTACTGCCCGTTTTTGGGGCCTTCTAAAAAACATTAATTGGAAAAATGTCCTTTAAAACACTTTATGATAACAATGATATACTTTTAGGGGCTGAAACAATTAATCTGATTAATTGATTATTAAAATAATCATCAGTATATAATCATTACCAAGAATAAAACATGAAATAATAACCTATTTACTGCAGCAATTAACTCTAAAAAAAACATTTTCAATTTTAGACTTATAATCATTTTTTATATATATCATATGGTTTATGTAGGTATGCCATTTTTCCACTTTTGGTATTAACAATCCATTTAAAATTGGAAATAAAGTGTTTTCTTCAACTCCAGACAATTGTTTCTTTACCAAAAATGAATTCACTAAAAGTATTTGTTTTTAGATTAATCGGTTAATTAAAACGGTAATTGACAGGTTAATCGATAGCTCCAGCCCTAATAAATTCTCATCCCTAATTAAGGGATGGGAAGGACCAAGGACTAATGTCATACTAACTGATTCCTGCTTCATTCATCTTTAGTAGAACTAATCCTTGCAGCGTTGCCTTCACAGATCTGCCTAGAAAGGGGATCAGACAGCAGCTGATCCAGGATACTGCTGCCGGCATCCTCACTAGAACTAAAAAAGTGGAGAACATCAGCCCTGTTCTAAAGTCCTTCCTCTGGTTCCCCATATCTCAGTGAATAAACTTTAAAATACTTCTCTTTATCTATAAATCACTGAATAGTTGAGCTCCAAAATATATTACAGACCTGTCAGTGGATCAACAGCCAGACCATTCAGGTCCTTTTGATCATCTCTACTCTGCATACAAGATCGTTTGACCTTTTTTATATATAATCATCTTTTTTAAATTATTTTTTTATTCTATTGAATTATTTGTGCATTTATGCCACAATAATGTACTTTTCTTTTTCCTGTTTACTTTGTACTGTAACCTGTAACCTTGGTGATTTTCTTTGGATCAATTATTGGAGCTGATATTGCTTTTTCTTTCCTCATTTTCATAGAAAGTAATTAAATGAGTCTCAAGTCAAACAAAAAAAGACAGATCTATTTACAAATCAGACAAAACAATTACCAATGGGTAGTTAAGGGAGGGAGCAGCAATGCTGCATTTCACATGATCTCAAGGCATGGCTGTTGAAAGCACTACTGAATTGGTACGAACATGTCATCCAATACCGATATAAGACAAATAAAGTTCATATTGGCCCAAAGTATTGCCAAACTGCTGAATCTGTCTATTGTTAAGCAAAAGTCCATATTTGAAGCTCTCTCTACACGAAGGTTGAAGGTCTGTAACTGTTGACTGAGGAAATATGGTGACCTCTGCACACAAACAGCACTGATATGCGCTGATTTAACACTATATGACTACACTTTTACCGATCCCTTCCACTTGGTAGTAACCACTTATCATCACTGAATCTATTGAACATGTTTTAACCATGGTAGCATAGAGGTCCTGAGAGCGACCGGTTCTGTCTGGGTTTTATACACCTGTGGGAAAATGGAAGTTGCTGAAACCTCTGAATGCAAAGATTTAGAGACTTTGTGTGACAATGAAGTGTGAAACCGAGACAGGAAGCAGGAGAAAAGCGACACCGCATCGATGTCCCTTATTAACTCTGCTAATAAAAATAGATCCAAGCGGCGCTGAAGGAATAATCCCGACCACAACAATGATGCTGTTTATCCTCATCCTTTGTGTTTCTGCTGCGGAAAGCTGAAGGTAAGTTTTTCCACTGTTGGAATCTAAGCGGGGGGGGGAGCACCAAGCAAATGCCCCTGAAAGGTGGACGTTAATGTGTGTGCGGTCCTGTGTTTGTGTGTGTTGGGCAGGTTCTCCATGGCAGCAGCGATCACGGATCGAGTGAGCAGGATTCCATTCCAGACAATCTGCGCCCTCTAAGCCCGTTACGCAATCAAATTAACGGGTCGGATGGTCACCGCACTGACAGACACACAAACGCCTGGGGATGTGGCGGGTCGGAGGAGGACGTGCGCTTCCGCTGGGCCTCGCTCGCAGCTCGGATATCACACGCCTCAGACGGAGCGGTGAGTCAAAGCAGGGGAATACTGAGCTTAATAAAATCTCCTGCTGCTGAATGAGAGTTGAATATCTAACAGTATGAGCTTTGCAACTAGTTGGGAACAACGCTCCCAAGGAAGAAGAAGGAGAAGAGCGCCACCTACAGAAAAGAACAGAGAAACAACAAAGTCCAAAGTGATGAACAGTTTTTTTAACGGAAATAAACTTTATGGATGTCAGATTAAAGCTGAACTAAAAAATAATTGATATTTTAAAAGGATTTTTATTTTGACATAGAAAATAGCCACAATGTGAAAAACTTTACTCAACCTAAGAATATTGTTTTTATCTTCTTTATTTTAATCATTTTAAGTTGTTATGACAAATACTTTCTAAAGTGCTGAAACTAGGGATGTTCTGATTGGATATCAGACATTGATCCTTGAGATCTATAATAAAGATCTAGCTCCAAAGCTAGAGAGAAGTTAGAGGAGGAGGAGGAGACACCGGGGGGCAGATGGATGTGGAGGATGCTGAAGAAAAGCTTTATTTCATTAAAAAACAAGCCTGAAAGTTTCCTCCTAGAGCAATGACCTCGCTCTCCTGGAAGCCACTCTATATCCTATTCAATAATGAAATACGTCAACGGCTCCCAGGAATGAATGCCGCTTCAAAGTGACTAAGAATCTGCTAACATCATGAGGAAGTCCTCTAATAGAGCCAGAGATGTGAGCGGCAGCTGCTACACAGCATTGTTCATCCTAATGAAAGGGAAGCACCGATAAACTCCTACCACTTCAGCCTGATTTTATGTTTCCAAGGTGTTGCAGTGAGAGCAGAGCCGCTCGTCTGAAAGCAGGAAGAAAAGGGATAAAAACCACGAAGTGAAAGATTTTCTAAAAGAGATAGAAGATGTGGGAGGACAAGTGGAGAAAGGCAGGCGGATATGAGGGCGAACTTTATAGTATAGAGAGAGCATTAAGAATGGATGAGGAGGAGCAGGGGGAGGACATCATCATTTATTCATAACCGTACAAGAAAAGATCCTCAATCAGATCTCTGCAGTCGAACACCGCCTCAGATTTAAGCCGGCAGATAAAAAGCTGCACGGTGAGGTGGTCGTTAAGCTCGACCGGTGGTCTCTGAAGATAACTCAGGGAAAGCTTTAACGACTGAAAGCTTAAAAGCATCTGCAAAAATACACTTTTTTTGCTCTTAAAATATTCAGTCTGGGATGATAAAAAAGCCTTCTCATTTTTTCAGCATCTCTGATCATTTAAATGGTTCATTTTCATCTTTTTACACCAGAAACTTTCTCCATGAAACCAGGAAGTGGATCATTTTAGAAGCTAACTAATTAGAGATGAGTGGGCAATAGTTTTTTTGTTTTGTTAAATGTAAAAGTGTAAAAACTCTTAATCTAGCCTTCCATTCTTAAGATCATCCTGCCAACACATTAAACCAAAAGCTCAATCTTCCAGGAGGTTAATTACTGTTCTTCAATCCATCCTGTTCCCAGTCACTTGCCATGAAAGCATAACGTTCATTGCCTGTCCCAAATAAATCTACTGATTAAGAATGAAATAATAATTTAAAGGAAATAATAAAATCATCTAAAGTGAAGAACATGAAAAGAATCAAGGAAAGAACTGTAGCTGAATCATGAGTTTGGTGCCTCAGAATCATGACATTAAAATTCAAACACAGACTAACCTCTGCAAAGTACTGCAATGCAACTGCTGCATGTTAGTGTAATAGTTCTATATCGATGCCTTAAAAGGAAATTATTTGCCAAGAAGTCTGGTTTAGTCCGAGGAACACAAAATCCTTAGGAAAACATCAAATACTGGATGATAAAAAGAGTCAAGGTATTTATGAAAACTCCTCATAAATGACATATTAGAAGAACATTTGAGCTCTTGACATTAAAATGAATAAAATGATTTCAGTTAGATATGAGAATGTCTGGCCATAGGTTTAAATATAAATGCAAAACACATCTCTCCTATCCTGGCTTCTCTTCATTGGCTTCCTGTTAAATCCAGAATAGAATTTAAAATCCTCCTTCTCACATATAAAGCCTTAAATGGC
>NW_015150494.1:136307-139474 GCF_000732505.1 Cyprinodon variegatus
CTATTCTCCCACTCTGCAGAATCTGTTAGTTCAATCTCTAACGTCAACACCTTTGATTATAGATGTTGGAGATCGACCTGTTTTCCAGTGTAGTCCTGTTTCTCTGACTTTGGCTGAATGTGCTCTCTTCGTCCTCTGACATGGGAGCTGGCTCGGATTAAATGAATACATTTTATATTTTATTATTAATTGAATAATTAAATTAATAAAATAAAAGATAAAAGAGCTGCTTGATATGAAAAACAGATGATTTAAGCAAAAATATAGATAAAGACCATTGTAGGTGCTTTACAGACCTTTTAGCTGTTAAATAAATAATGAAAATCAATGTATAAAGAAAAAGCTGCTAAGGTGCAAAGAAACTAGTTCAAAAGGCCTTCAGGCGCTTGTAATAAACAATACTTTAAAAAAAGATATGACTTCACAAAAATATCAAATCAATATTTTATTGATTTGATATTTTTTATTTATTATAAAAATTATTTTTTATAATAAATAAAAAAATATTAATTTTTATTTATTATAAAAATTAATATTTTTATTAAATAAAAAACTTAAGTGATTATGGAAAGAGTAAGATTGTTTTGGATGAAGCATTAAAAAAATAAAATAAAAAAACTTTCCAAACAGACCTTCAGCAGAACAAGAAAACTACCATGATCTGATCTGAAAATAAGAATGTTATGCTGAGGAATGAGGCAGGGCTTTCAGTAAACTTTAGATTAATCAGAAAACAGCCAAAGACACTCTAAAATAAAATAAAAAAAAAACTTAAACTACACTTTTTCCAAAAGATCTGGCTTCATGCAAATATTCAAAAAAGGAAACTTTTAGTGATGATGCAAGACTGAGGTTTTTTTTTTTTTGGATAAAAAAAAAATTGTAAAAGTCCCAAAATAAAAATTCAGAAGACTTTAAGAAGCAACAGAAAACCAATGAGACCTCATCAGAAAGTAAATGTTAGATTAATCAAAGAGCAACCAAAGTCCAAAGAAATAACTTTAATAAGAACCAGAGAACTTTTGATCAATGCTAAGAAAAACAGGCTGCTTAGAAGGAAAATATAAAAGGAAAAGAAGGGGCAACATAGGATGTTTAGACTTGGACTGAAATGTAGGCCAAGGCCCAAAGAAACACATCAAATAACCAAAAAAACCCTAGAGAACCTTCAACCAGGACTTTGGAACATTACCAGAAACGTTGGCATCTAGGTCAGAAAACATGAAGAAATACAATTTTTATGTGAAACAATCAGAGTTAAGTTTTAATTATAGAAATAACCAACAGCTGGGAGAAGTCAAGCAAAGACAGTGAACCATAGCCACAGTAATCTGTCTAAAGGACGTCTCACACTGCGCCTCTGCTCTCTCATCCTCTACCTCCCTCTTCCTCCTCCTGTAATCAACCTCTTCCTCAGCAAAGGCTCACATATGACACCATGCAACAAGCATGCTGGGAAAACTAATGAACAGGAATCAAAACACCGTCCTGCAGTCAGCATAATCAACCCGGGCCTGGCATCAGCAACCAAACAGAACCCCTCCTGAGTTCCAGCTCTGACCCGGAGTCAGAGAGTTGGCAGGAACAGCGAGCTGCTACTTCAAGTAAGTAATTTAATTAAACAAGGCTCAGGTGTGGGAAAAAATCTAAACATCAACCTCTGAAACCGGATTATAAAACTTACGTCACAGTCGACACGAATGGAAATGAGAGAGAAAAGGTCTGAACTGTAGATTCATGCAGTGTGGGGTTAACAGACTCAGGAGTCCAGCTCTGATTAAAGACACACTTCCTTTTTTATGCATCAAAACTTTCATACTTTATTCAATGTTTCTTTTTAAAAAGAGTCAAATTTAGTTAGCTGCAGAAAAGTTTCATATATGCCAGAAGAGAGAGACCTCAGAACAGAAAGAGAATGAAGATAATCAATCCAGAGAAGCAGAATATCTTCTCTCTACCCTCATTAGTTCACATCTTAAATCTAGTGAAACATTGCAGCAATAAACGTTTGTTCAAATGTTCTCAGCCAGGAGATCATCCTCAGTCAGCAATGACACAACTCTAAGAGCTGTTGGATTTTATGAAGAGAAAAAAAAAAGTATTAAACCAATCAAGTATATTCCATTTTAAAATGATCCAGTAATCGTAGCTTCTGGAATAACAAGGGTCAAGTACAGATGAATGGATTCTGGCATTTTCTTTTAATCTTAATATTTGTTATTTCTAATGTTGAGAAGATCCACATTCTTTACCTCTGATCTGATTCTGACTCTTGAATTTCGATATCTGCAGATCCTGATACTTTTTGATAGCAGAGCTTTGTTTGCTTCAGCAGCGCCTGGCAGTACATAGAGCCAAAAGTGACATATGCCAGTTGGGAACCGGCATATGCCATTTTTCCCCAACTGGCGTATGCCATTTTTTCCCCCAACTGGCATATACCATGTTTTCCCCCAAGGAGTATGCCATGTTTTCCCCAACCGGCATATACCATTTTTTTCCCAACTGGCATATACCATGTTTTCCCCCAAGGAGTATGCCATGTTTTCCCCAACCGGCATATACCATTTTTTTCCAACCGGCATATACCATTTTTCCCCCCAACTGGCATATGCCTTTTTTTTCCAACCGGCATATGCCATTTTTCCCCCCCAACTGGCATATGCCTTTTTTTTTCTCCAATCGGCATTGCCATTTTTTTCCCCAGCTGGCATATATTTTTTTTCCCAACTGGCATTTGTAATTTTTTTTTCCCAACTGGCATATGCCATTTTTTTTCCAACCGCCATATGCCAATTTTATTTAAATGGCACATGCCAATTTTTTTCCAACTGGCACGTGCCAATTTTTCATGTGGCATATTCCATTTTTTCCCCAACTGGCATATGCCATTTTTTCCCCAACTGGCATATATTTTTTTTCCCAACTGGCATTTGTAATTTTTTTCCCCCAACTGCCATATGCCATTTTTTCCCCAACTGGCATATGCCATTTTTTTCCCAACTGGCATATGCCATTTTTTTTCCAACCGGCATATGCCAATTTTATTTAAATGGCACATGCCAATTTTTTCCAACTGGCACATGCCAATTTTTTCCAACTGGCACATGCCAATTTTTTCCAACTGGCACATGCCAATTTTTTTTCCAACTGGCACATGCCAATTT
>NW_015150494.1:139838-182409 GCF_000732505.1 Cyprinodon variegatus
TTATTATTATTATTATTATTGCACACCTAGTTTAAAAAACAAATAAACCATCAACACTAAGGATGCACCAAAATGAATAGAATATTACAGTGAATGTCAACAGTGTTGCAGTTAAGGTCAATACCAGATATTTACTGTTATCATATATATTTTCCTTCTCTTTGGGCCCAGAAAATATCAACATCAGCCCAGGTTTCCTTCAGATTCTTTCCATTGTTATTGAGGTGACTGATTAACTCTGGCTCCCATGGACCCCAGCACCTTATACAGGTTTAAGTGCCTGAATTCAAAGCTGGAGGAGAGCAATTGAGGCCCTGATGTTAATGGAAAAGAAAAGGACGGGCGATGAATAACTGAAGCCACAATCTTCATCACAACATTCGTCAGCTTCCTTCCCACCTGTTGAGTTTCTTTTTCTTTGGTATTTGGAACCAAAGCAAATCGAGGCTGAGGTTTTGTTCTGCCGATCCAAACCAGGGAGGCAGTCGTACAATGATAAATCCCTGGAAAGTCCAACTCCGACCTAAAAATAAACCCCCTTGTTTATTTCTAGGAAGGCCCCGCCAACAGGATGGAGATGTGTTATGAGGTAGAACAATGCAGGGACTGAAATGTTGCAGCAGCACCCAGTATTCTATAAAAAATAACAACCTTTTTGTTGTTATTTTGAGCTTTCATGCAGATCTGATCGTCCAGACAGATCTGCATGAAGTCCTGATGATGACAAACTCAGGCTGGCTCAGCGTTTCCATGTTGTATGTTAAAAAAAAACCTACGTGAAGTTGAGACTGCAAAGCAAAGCAGTGGGTCTAAACCTGCAGACCAAGATCAAACCGATAAAACCAGCACACGTGTAATGTGGAGGGACTCTACCTGGTACTGTCTGTTCCTGACGTAAAACAGAAGCGTCTTCATGGCGTACCTCTGCTACAGCCTCCGCACTCAGACTGATTAAAGCGTCCAACCCAGACGCTATAAATCCGTCCAGCTGTTGGACGTGCTGATAAGAGCACGTCCTGTGATTGTTTCCCCACTGGAACATCTGCACAGGAAGGCACACATCTGGCCCCGCCCACAGCACACAAATACAGACAGCACTAACTTTAAAACCACTCAAACAGGAATTGGATAGAAAATGGGTTTTCGTTGAACTTCTCAGCTCTGACAGCTGTTAACAGAGAACTCTGTGAAGGAGAAAGGAAAATGAAAAGTGGGACGAAGGAAAGCTGAGGGAGAGTTTGGAGCTCCTCCTGCAGCTGCCAAGGAAAAAGCAGGAAGCTTCTGACAGCAGAGGAAGAGTGTCGGAGGAAGGATGGACGCTTTCTCATCTTTTAGACGCCTGGAGGGGAATCCTTTCAGGGCAGCGCCTACTGCTTGAAGGCGAATGTTTAAAAAGGAGGAAAAATATGAATCAGTTTGATTTAAATTCAGTTAAAGGTTTATGCAATTCATTGTTTTTAATCCTCCATAGATTTTAGAAAACATGAGCAATATTATTTTCTTCTATTTAATCCCTGATTTAAAGTAACTGTTTGTAAAAAATATAATTTGTACTGTATCTAGAATGTCAAATAAAGTCAGTTTTGGGCTATTTCAAATAAGCTCTTTAAGGATTGCATTTTAAATAATAACATAATATACTGATCCTTATAGAGAACTAAATAAATAAAGGAATATCAAAGCTTCCGATGTCCAAAGATGAACACTGGATTACGATTAGAAACCAATACTAAAGTAAAGAGGTTAGTTTTCAGGAAACATTTCCTGATTAATAAACTAAAAAAAACAACAACTTCCTTTGACCTCTGGATAAAAATGAACCCCACAGATCTTTGTCTTTATTTTGTAGACACAACCATCAGGAGGATGCTGTGTTTTTACTCAGTAATTAAAGCATTAATTAGCTCTCCATCCTCCCCATGAGGGCAACAACAGGATGTTGATTTTAGATCAGAGTCTAAGATCAAATAGTCTTCAACCTGTCATCACCAACATCAATGTTTAATTTCTGGTGTATGTAAATAAAATACAATCTGTCTTACTGTCTTGCAAAGGGCTAAAGCTATTTTTAGTTTCAGCAGAATTTACCAGGAATAAAGTATGTATGCAGGAATTTATTCCCCAGGATTACTTGACATGATGAAAACGTTAAAAAAGTATTTTTTTTATTTATGCAAAGATGGTGCCTGCAGGAGGAGGTGAGGCTTTATAGAGATTAATATAAAATATCTGAATCTATTACGAGCATCTCAGACATGTCCAGAAATGATGCCTAAACCTACCCATCTGCCATTTTCCAGCTATTGTAGCTCTGTTTTCAAGATCTGTGCCGTAAATTAACTTTAACACAAACAGATCAAAGTTTCCGAGTGCAAGTCTGGGTACAGATTGTCGTTTCAAAAATATTATTTACCTGAAAAGAAAAATAATACACCGGACATTCTAATTATCCTTTATCATTTTAATATTCACTCAATGAAACACTAAACATGATTCATTCAAGTTTTTCTGCCATTATTCTGTGGATATATCATCCAAGATGTGTAAAAGGAAACAAGTTAGAGTGAGTGTTTAGCGAGGACTGGAGAAAAGGAGTAAACTGTTGTTTTTTTAAGTTGTGTTGATCTGGCTGAGGGGGAAAGGCCGACCCCCTCTGGTCCCGACTGGTCCGTTCATGGACACAGAGCTGGGCCGCGTTCAGGAAAAGTGGCGCCGGGTTACACAGATTACATCATTACCCCATGACCTCACAATAGCGGTCCCCACAATGCTTCTTTTACAGCACGCACACACAGACTGACCCTGCCTGTTACCACAGAGGAATGCACCGCATGAACCGAAGAGAGGAGATGGAACCAATCTGAGCTCGTCTTCCTCTCATTATCAGTTTTTTGCTTACAACACACAGCTCTCCTCCCCCACTGTGTGCCTCTTCCTATCAATCAATATTTCCTCTTTCTCTGCCTCTCTGCATCCATCAATATCCTCTTCAGCCAGCGTGGGAGGGGCGGAGGTTTCCATTTTAGGTCTTTAGGTCTGTGAGCGCACATTTCCTGCCTCCCTCTCAAATAAAAAGCAGAATGACCGAAGACATAAATAAATAGAGCTCAGATAGATCCGTGCTGGTTCAGGAGCCCAAAGAACAAAGTGACCCTATATATGTGGCTCTGGTTAAATATCATGTAAACACTGGAGGGCTCAGGAGAATAAAAGGTCGCAGTTAACCTGAATAGTTACGATGATTTTCTCATTATCTTACTGATGGTGGATTTTAACTTTTTTAGAAGATGATGCGGGGATTTGCCCGTTCAAACCAAGCTTAGACTTTAACTCCTCTTCCATGATGGTTGCAAGCAAAGAACACGTTTTATAGACGGGAATTTCAGGAACATTCAATTAAGATATGAAACTTTAGAAACTCTTTAATTAAAAAAGTGGTTTTGACCATTTTTTTCCCCTAAGTTTTAGTTTTCTTAATTTTCATTTTCTTATTTTCTGCTTTCACATTCCATCTTTATGAATGTTTTTTTTATTATTTGAATAAAAAAACTATTTTTTTTCTTTTTTTTTTTCTTTTTTCAAATAGCATTCTCCAGATCAAATTCTCTTCACTTCTGGAGGTGGGCTTTCTTACTGAAAGAGGAGAAAAGGTGTATTTCTACTGGTCTGCATGCATGTTAAGCCTCTATCACACCTTGACGATTTAGCCAGAGTATGTCTGACGTACGAAAAATCTGGCAAAAACGCTGGCATACACTGGATAAGTTATGGTACAATTTGTATAAGTTATGAGTATGCTGAAGCACGCTGAAGCATGCAGGTACATGTCGACATACAGCGACGTATGCCAGCGTATTTCCTACATGGGCCATTAGTTACAGGTCAGTTATTTGATGCTTGACATACATTAAGTGTAATTTACTCATAAGTCATGGTATCTAGCTTATCCAAAACCTCTGAGTAACTTGTGCATAACTGATGCGTAACTTATCAAGAACTTCTCTCAATCGCATATCAACGTATCTGACGTGTTCCAGACGAGCGCTGAACGTGTTTCTAACTTCCAGCTACTGTATAATGGCGTATTGGCAGCGTTTTGGTATAAAGGGGTTCACAGGAGGAAACCATCAGTTCTCCCTCAGACTTCATCCCCATCATTATGTGAGCCAGAAGGTGAGGGAGATGGATCCTCCCTGTGATCACGCCCACCACCAACAAACTAGCAGACATGATGCTGAATCTGCTGAGACTGCAAACCTTCTTTCTTTCTTTTTCTTATTATTTCTTCTTTTGTGTTTTGGGGGGGCAGGTGATAAAGAGCAGCTAGGTTAATACCGCAATCAAATAAATCTCTTAATGCATCCCTGCCCCCATCAGGACACTGGCTTGTGCATCATTTCATGGGCATTACGCTGCTGTGCGTTACGCATTAGTTACATAAGTTCTGGATTCGTTATGAATATGCTATGCATACACCCAAAATTGAAAAAATGCATTTTAAGTTGAGCATATGCCAGCGTTTTAGGAGATTCAGGGACATCAGGCATACGCTGGCTAAATTGGCAAGGTGTGACAGAGCCCTAAGCAACATTGTTGACCGTTTCTATCAGATAAGATCTAAAGAAAAATAAAAAAAAAATTAACAAATAGTAAATTCTGATAATCCAGCATAGTTACTGTCAAAACCTTTTTCTTTTTTTTTTTTTATGAAGAAGATTTCCGTGGTTTAATTTCCCGATTGCTTTTTTGTAATTTCCATTTATAAAGCATTATCAGTGCTTGCAACAATAATGAAACAAAATTCACTCCATACTCTTACATATACAGATTTTGTTTTATTTTATTTGGTCAATCACTCCACAGATTGATGATGTGCTTCTAGCACATTGTTAGTGTTATAGCTAACAGAGCTGCCAGGTTGGGCTGCACAAAATAAAGCAAACAACCAATCATGAGAATATTGTTAATTATTCATGATATTATGGCATAATTGGCTGAGATTAACTCAAACTTCTGAGTTTTCTTGTTTTCCAATGTAGAAGCGAATTGTGTTGCCTTAGGTCACCACACCATCAGGAGATGTTCCTACGCCTCCCTGAGTTTCAGCATCTTGGTCACTATAGTCTATTTCTTGAGGCATGCCAGGCAGTTAAAGTCCATCCCACCGTTGGAATGTATCAATGTATTATTGGTTGCCTAGCGGTAATGGATAACCATTAAAACTATTAACCTAAAACAGTTTGGTATCAAAGCAGACCTTGGTACATTGACCTTGGGCCACTTTGGTACATTTGATAACACTACTGGCTGGCAGTTTGAATCCCAACCAAATATCTCTTTGCAGTTTCTATGTGCAGCTTCCTATTATAAGAGGGGTGACCTGTCCAGGGTGGTCTCCAACTTTAACCCAATGACTGCTAAATATCAGAACCAACTGCACTGCAACAATGTACCTGGTCCTTCCATGTGGCTTTTACAGGCAACTATCCAGTGTTTCCTATCAACAAAAAATGGCTACCAAAGTTTCCTCTTCCATCTATGAAAACAGCAGGTGGGTGACCTGCTTCACCTGCAAGCTAACAAGGATCCCAATGCAGAATACCAATTTTGTTTTGCAACAAACAGCTGTGTTGTGTTACCATTTTTAATGGGAAAATAAAGAGTTTATAGGAGCTTCAACCCAAATATTGTGGCTTTAAAGTTCCCACTGAGCTACAGTGTAGATCTGTGGAATAGACTTCCTACAGCAAGGCAGCTAGCTGGAAACTAGGCCTGCCCTGATCTGATACCAATATCAGAATACAGACAGTTAGCTGCCATATCAGAATAAATCGCCCATTCATGGAGCCATTCTGAGACTGGGGTTTGAACCAGCAACCTTCTCATTGCAGGAAAACTCATGCATTCTGTCACTGTTACCCGCCCCCCAAGTTGTGTCCTGGTGTAAGACACTTCATCCATTGGTGGTCAGAGGGCCCCATCTGTCAGTGTGCTGCAGGGCAGCTGGGGTTACGGACTGAAAATTGTGATTCTCCTCTGCACTAACCACAAACATGTCGTACATGTTTGGCTCCAAGGTTTCATTGGTTTAATGGCCATTACTGCTTATTTCTAGCTTGCAATGATCGTAGTGTGCACCAGCTGTAACTTTGTTTTCCCTTTGATGTGTCGGCAAACCCACCTCAGGTGAGTTACCTTCACATAAAAGCCCTAAAAAACGTTGGCTCTCTTCTAAATTGTAACAAAGCCAATTTATTCTTATACTTTGATTATATTGTGAATACAATAAATCATCCAGAACCTATTTTTTAGTGCTTCTGGGGTCCTCAGACTTGATAGAGCCCTATACAAATGCACAACATGTAACTTAAGTGTTAGCATGTCTACAAAGAAAAAGCCTTCTTTGTAAGCCCCCAATGCAATTTCTTTATTAAAACCAAAACAAAAACGAGCTTCAGGAAATGTCAGAAACATCTACAAACATCTACAGTCCCAACTTGTTTACGAAAACAGTACTTCTTGCTGTAGTTTTGCTAACAAGATGCCACGGCTAATTTGACTCCAAATCTGCTTCCTGGTGCGTAACTGCCCTTATTTTGTGTTTGTTATTTTACCAAAGTAGGTCACATGCAACAAACATAATCGTGTCTGTAGGCAGGGTAGCTTCAGCAGTATTTAACTTGATGCAATCATAAGAGAATTTACTTTTCTCAACTATCCCATGGTTCTGGCTAATCACCTAGAGTCTCAGGGTAACAAACAATGAAAGTTTACCACATTTGTTAGCGACTTAAACAGCTTTTAGCATGCTAGCTCCGCAGAGGAGAAAGTAAGATTGTTCACCAGTTTAATTTAACGCATATTTTATTTTTATTGTGATCTTAAAGAATAAAAGAGACTAGAAGAAACGCCACAAATGGTGTCATTTCAGGCCAGGCCAATAGTAGGCAGTAGGGTTGCCAAAAGTATCGATACTCAAAAAAGTATCGATACTCAAAAAAGTATCGATACTGAAAAGTTGTATCCGGATACAATACTCATTTTCAAAAGTATCAATACAGTGCCACCACCAGTGGCACCTAAACAGTCATTCATCTTATGCGCAGAATAGAGGAAAATGCTCTTTCAGAACACTGTGTGGTTGAATAATTTTGTGCACTTTTCGGTTTCAGACTTTTTTCTGTAAGAGGTGCAGCTGCTGAGAATTAGTTTTGTTTCTTAACTGGTTTGGCTAGTGTCATTGTTATGTGTGCAAAGCATAGCCAAGGAAGGAACACTTAATTTTAATTTTGTAAGTTTTTTATCAAGCTTAATGCTTAATATTGTGCACAGCATACAACCTCAAAATATTGTTTATTGTATTTATTTATCTATTTATTATATTTTGTTTATTAATGAAAACATTTCTGTTGAATTCTGGAGTCTTCGTTTTTATCCTTGTGGTATGGAAAATGACATCGAGTATCGAATATTTTCCTTAGCGTCGGTATCGAGTTGAAAAGTTTAGTATCGTGACAACCCTAGTAGGCAGTATGCTTCTTCTGACTGCAGACAAACTCTGAAGATTCAACAGCCTCCCAACGAAGGCCAACTGCGTTTTCCTTCTGTAAACGACAACAGAGACAGCAAGGTTTCTAAAACCTTCTATTCTGAATCCTGTTTTGAGATTGTTCGATTATAAGAGAAAAAATCACGACAAGAAACTTTAACTTTAATTAACATATTTAGTTGGATAAACAAAGCCCTATGATAGATCTCCATTTTGATTTAAAAAAAAAAAACATTGACTTTAATCGTCTTCAGTCTGACTATGTTGATATCTAATTACTAGCATAGGTATACATTTAGAAAACGCTGTATGGCTTTAAAGTTATTTCTGGGTACAGCAGTGATAATGCTAATATGAGCAGTTTCAGCTTAGCGGGCCAATATGAACATCACCTCCAACATGGAGAAAAGACTAGGATTAATTAGCAAATAAACTAAAATCATTTAAAAACATGGTGAGAATCCCAAAGAGTTGCAGTATTTATGCTCTTAGTTTAAATAATCCTTTATGTACTTATTATTTTTTTAAATATAATAAAGTAAATTCACGTTTCTTTTGCTCTGTAGTTCTGTAGAACTCAATCATCCAGCTCACTTGTGAGCTTGTTGTAAACAGTTGATAACTCATTTTCTATGCAATGTTTCTCAGTAAACATGACACGCACCTGAGTGAGCCGAATGCAGGAGGGGTGTGTGTGTGTGTGTGTGTGTGGGCCTTTAAAAGACGCCAGGAAAAGTCAGTCCAGATGGCCGAGGAAGATTAAACACCATCTGCCAGAGAGCACTATGGACACACACACAGTGGAAATGATTTACGGCTCCTGAATAATGACTTCTCTCAAAAAGAAATGTATGATTTATTTTTGTCTGATATTGGGACTAATGCTCTTGTTCTGTGGTGTAATAAATAATTCAGCTTTTTGTTTTAGGAATCCATCAGGAAGAATGGAGCCTACCGAGGGGATTAGGACCCCAGCATTGGTTTCAACTTCCCAACCGACATTATGTTATGAGAAAAAGATTGAATGAATAATGTGCAACCAGGTACTGGACCATAAAATTACTGAAATAAAGGACTCTCTTAGAGCAGAAGAACTGCTGAGCCAGACCATCTTAAAGAACAAGAAGAAAGCCTGGCTATTCAGAAGGAAGGTAGAAATATTAGCTTTTTAAGTTTTCTTCAAAAAGATGGGATTCCTAAAAAATGAACTTCTGACTAACAGCTGATGCATGTGTGGAAACCTTAACGAGAGCAAATGAAGCCAATTAAAGTTGCAGGGAATTAAAACCCACGACAAGCAAAAAAAATGCCTGTAAGGCTGTAATTTGTTCGCATGTGTGGTCAGAGTCGGCCTCTACCGTAGAGAATACGTGACCTCATCCTGATGAGACATGACACCATTTCTGCAGAGCATCCCCCCCTGAACACAGAGGCACAGAGTGGAGCTGCAGCAGATGGCAGCAGATGTTTGTCGGCCCCTCAGAGGGCAGAGATGTTCCTAATGCTGTCTGGAAAACATTTTCTGCCTCTCTGAGGGATTCGCTGAGTGTTTGTGAGTGAGCTGCTGACTCAACGCTGAGCAGTAAAGACAGTATGTCAACTAAATGTGTTCTCGCAGTCATTTCCGACGCGCTCTGATGAGTGCGTTCACGCCCAGCAGACCCCGCTTGGATGTGGGCGTTTGTGTGTGCGTGCTCAGGAAGAATCAAGGTGCGTCTGTGTATGATGCTGTGCTAAAATCACTGCAACAAGGGAAAGCTGAAAACCACAGAAGTCCTCAGAGGGAGAGTCACCAAACGGGTGTTTGGGTCGAAAGGATTTCATTTCCCTCCTACTTATCTTCTCCATTATTCAACAAAATAAAATCTAACTATCAACCATCGCCCTGTTAAATGCTATGATGCATGCTGCTATATGATCTATTACATTACATTGCAAGATAAAAAAATAAAAACATGCATTTATATTTCTATTGCATCTTTTTTGTACCTTTCACATAATTTTATTTACTTTTTATCCTTATTGCTTATTCATGATCCATACAGGCACTGTACTTTCATTGTGCAACTTGCTGAAAAACAAGCTTTTCTGATTATGCATAAAATACATAAATTATCACATAAATGGGTCCATAATTAATAAGAAATTGGTCTATTCATACATCCTTACTTAAAAAAATCTGATAAAGGGTAAAAAAAAAACAAATTTGAAGCAACATTGTTGTTTCTATCTCATCAAGTCCTTATTATGGCCTAAATAAAACAAAACTGATGGTTCTTTTCCATACAAAAGAAAAATTTGTGCAACTTTGCAGCTCCATAAAATGAGTTTATCAAGCAACAAACGCAGATCTAAAGACGCAAAGTCATGAATGCTTTAAAGCAGCAAAGTTGATTCATTTTGCCCCAGTTCATAATAAATGAGTTCAACTACATATTTCTATGTGGCCTTATCTCTAAACTACATCTGATGAGCTAACTGTGCATGACCCACTTTGAAAATCAAAAACAAAGAGTGCGAAATGAAGAAACTGCGCATTAAAACCGGGTGTCTTGATCTTGAGAAAGATGTAGAGCAGAGGATGACAGATCTGATACCAAAAAACCCGAAGCACAATGTTTCACATACAGCTCTAGATCTACAGACATGATCACGGTACTAACAGTCCCCCAACAGTGTGTTCAGAGGTCGCACTGCCTGGTTGGGATGAGATGATGGTGTGGTTTATTGTTACCGTCGCTCTGCCTTGAGGAAAACGTCTAGAGATCAGTTCTTTCTGACTTTATCTAAGTGAACATTTGAAAGCTGTGCAGCTTCCTTCAAAACAGTAAATAAAAGATAAGATCCTTTCAGTGTCGGCTTTAGACTTTTTTCCTCTTTAACAGACAGAGGAAATAAAATGTGCTAACAGCCTCTATGGGAACCATTAGCCATTATTAGAAACACATGTTGTGCAGTTAGGAGGATCTTCTGTGAAGCTTATCTCATTATTTTACTCTGCATAGAAAGCATTCAAAGGACTCCTGCTAGAGCTGCACCATAGCATTACATCATCCAACTGCAACACTTTCCCTAAATATTTCAACCATGATGTTAATTAGTTTATATTTTTCAATCTATTGCAATCACCCCACTGACCCCTGTGAGCTGTTGCATCTCTAATAGAAAAACCTATTTATCAAATGTGAACATGAAAGGCAGAAAAAGTGTATTAAGTATTTATAAACAGAGCCTGGAGGTGTTTAAAAGGCTGCAGATCTGTTAGGACACTAAAGCAGTGAATATCAGCTAACAGCAGTTAGGAGCACCGTCTGCCTCCAGCATCACTGCCTTTTATAAACTGGTCCCTGATGACAGGATGCTGTCGCAGGTAACAACATATGGGGCCCTGTTTTCAAACACTACATGGGGTCAAATGGAGCCCAGATTTAACTGAGTCAGGTAAAGACCAACTTTAACCATCTTACAACGGTCTGATGCAGCATGACTAATAAAAAAGGGACCCATAAGGTTCATTGACATGTAAATACCTTCACACGGTTCAGCCTGGATTTGCCAGTAGGAGTCACAGGGGTTGACGTTAAGGATTTTTACCTTACTTTCACTTTTCATTTGCCCAGAAACTATTTTTACTTGCCCAGTATAATGTTTGATAAATATAGTTCCTAATATTCATTTTTGTATATATATCAATGAAATATGTTTGTTTTTTTAAATGTTTTTTGTAATTCAGTATTTTTTAAGTTTCCAGGTTCCTGGTGTGTATCTGCATGCGTCAGATAATGAACTCAAACCTCCATTACCGTGTTAACATGCTTTTCAATCCTTCCTGCTCATTCTTTTCAAACTAAACTTTGCTTTAAACTGTTGTGTGCTTGGAAAAATATAAATTGTAATGTTAAAAATAAAAAATAAAAACTTCACAGGTTAAAACCTTAAGATAAATCACAAGACAGAAGTCAATGTCACAAATGAATCACTTTTATTTAAGAGTCACGGTGTGTTTATAGAAGATAATACTATTAATATAATGTGACTTTTCTGGGGAATCATTATACATAGTTATTTTATTCAGGCTTTTCAAAGTCTGACATCATTACAGAATTCCCTGACTTTTAACTGACTCAGGATTAGTTTTCCCTGACAAAATAAATGCAGCAACAAGACAATAATAATAACATAACAGGTCACCAATTTAACATGTTTAGCTCTATAACATTTAAATGCACCACTCCAATGTCATAGATTAAAAAATATAATGAAAATTTTTTAATCTATGACCTGCATCACTGTACAGAAGACTGCCATATGATAGCGCTTTCTAGCTTGTTTGTCGTTTTGGTAACTACATCAAAATTACAGCTAGGTGGACAAAAATCACGCCATCTGGCGGAAAATCACCCGGCTTTTTCAAATCACGCAAGAATGTGTACAAAACAACAAAAATAGCACCGGCAACACTTGTGGGTCATTTTCATTTAAATAATAAATCATTTTTTTTGCGATGATTGCACTTGACCGGCGGTCAAATGCAATGAAATTTGTACTCTCCCGACATTAAAAACTACTTGCCCCGGGAGATCGGGCGATGGTTAACATCGAGCCCTGAGTCATATCAGTCAACCTCACTGGGGACAAAAACATAAATCCCTAAATGTGAGGAAACATAGGGGTTTTTTCTGTAAATCATTTAAATCCTCTCATGCCTTTGAAATATGCGTCACTTTTGATGCACTCCTGCCCTAAATAGTGAATATTTACTGGTATGTTACTTTTACCCTAGACATTAACTCCTTACAGCTTCTCTGATTTCTAAAAGATCAGCTGACCGTCAAACACTACATTATAACTAAATATAAGCTACCGTAAGTTAATCAGAAAGCACCTCTTTCATTCAGGTTCAGGCATTCGAAATGCTGAGGTGAGTGTTTGGATAGTGTACTGTGACATTAATAATATAGGTCATTTTCATTATTTATGACCAGATCATCAACATTAGGCAATGCAGCCCAGAAGGTTTTCTCCACTCTGACTTTTCCTAATGGAATCTGTTGGGACATTTACTAACCAAGGCTTAAAAGCCTGAAAATATTAGAAGCAAAGTAGAGAGAGATGGGTATCATTCTATATAATCCATTGATCCATTATTATGTCTACTGAAATATAATTCAAACGAACCTCCAGTCATTTCAATATTTTCCGTTTGTACTTAGTTGTAAAACTTTAAATCTAATTTTTTTTTGTTTAGAAATCTCAAATGATATCTATTCTTCTTTATGTTTCTGTATTGAATTGTACTGCAGAAGTTCGTTTTTCTGCTGTCACTAACCCCAGTAAACGCACTGCAGCTGAAGAGATTATAAATATAAAGGACAATAAATAATATTTCATGATTAAAATTTGAAAACTTAAAAATAAAAAACATATTTTACATTAACTTAAATGAAGGTGCTAATCCTAGATGTCTAGAGTGATATTCTGGCCCCTCCTTTGCTTTCTGCAAAGTTTGTCCAAAGATTAGATCAAAGCACAGGAACTCACTAAGGGCATAAAATCACCTGTTTTATCATTATTAACAGTATTATATGGTTTGTCTGTTATGATGACATCGATGATACTCAGTCGTGAAGTCTGATATCAGAATGACGCCCCATCATTTACTAATATAAAGTCATTATTAACTTCTATATCAGTTTAGCCAAAGGAAAAAAAAAAATCAATACTAATGGAAGCATCAGACATTTAAACAACAATAAATATAGATCATCTGTTCACATTCTAGGACTGCAGCTCTCCAAAGCATGACAACATGGGCTTATATATATATTAGGGCTGCAACTAAGAATTATTTTGCTAATTGACCAATCTGTTGAACATTTTTTTGATTAGTAACCGGATACAAGAAGCTCCTCAAAGAGATTTTTTACAGAATTAAGCCAGATGAAACTCTGGATAGAGCATATTGACCTTTTTTTTTTTTTTATTATCTTTGTCTATTTTTTTACAATTTGGATATAATTACTGCCCTAAGTGGGATGTTCTGTCAGCTAAAGGCATTTTTTAGGGTCTATAATCCAATTAACGATTAATGGATTACTAATTTAGCTGACAATCATTTTTATAATCAATAAATCACGATAAATCCGATTAATAGTTTCAGCCCTAATAGATACAGCGATATAGAGCTCTGCAGTGTTACTGCAACCGCTGAGAGGTTTGAACAGATTTAAAGAAGGGTTAAAACGGATGTGAGCTGTCGGATGCGAGCTTTAGGAGCAGAGAGCCACTGGGAGACGTCTAAAGATCAGATGTTTCTCCTCTAGATGCAACTGAGGAGCACAGTTAAAAAAAAAGCAGCATGCAAACAAACACAGGAAGAAAAGCCTGATTCAATATACAGCTATTCAGCTTTTCAGTTGCTGAACAAAAACTGTAGTTTATTAATGTTAAACTAAAGCAGCTAATAGGAAGGTGGGAATTAATCTATTCTATCTTGACCTCAGACATTAACGTATGATTAAAAATGATTTAAAAAAGAAAGGGAAAAACAAAGTGATATTCTGATATAAATCAAATTTCAAAAGATCTTAGCAGATCGATAATCTAAGCATTTTTGGAGCCACAGCTGCAGGGTCAAGATTTTCTGCATCGTGACACAGAAAGAAAACTGCCTCATTACCTCAATTTAACCAACGACACAAAGTGTCAGTGGGAGTAAAAGCAGTGGAACAGCAGAAATCACTCATTAACAGCTCGCTAACGTATTCACACACACACACACTGCTCTGATCCACCCATCCAGCTCCTCCTCTGAGGTAACGAGAGCTCCGCTCTCCTCCAGCAGCCGATCTATAAGCCATCTCTCCTCTGAATTTAAAATCAATGCAGCAGTCTGAGGCCGCAGACCCACCGACTAGGATCATAGCAGGCTTTGGCTTTATTTAGGTGGAAAACATCAGGCAGCTGGACCTACATGAGCTACCGACTATAAACCAGGACAGCTTGAGGGCCTTTTGAGCAAAGCATTGGCTGCAGAAGCAGAAGGTGAATGAAGACCAGGAAAGGGATTGAATTTTAGGCTCCAACACAAAACCTCCCTCAGAAATCAGCAGCAATGACAGACGGCGTCTGATGGGATTGGAGAGAGTCTGGTTTAGAGACGGAGGCACAGCGTCGCCGTAGGGATGGGCCGTTTAAATCCATTTTATAGATTAATTAAATTTGCCGTTAATGAAGATCTAATTTGGGGAAAATCTGGAGTTTTGTTTTCAGCAATGCACCGTCTGGTCTCTGACGTTCTCTAAAACTGATAAAATAGCTCATATGCAACGCAAGAGAGCTCTAAGGCCATAAAACAATCTGACCCTGGAGCCACAGAGGTGAGCTTCACCTCCTATTCTAATCATTTGGTTCTAATGAAGGCGACTATTTGCATCATAAACATGTGGGGATTTCACCATTGGAGGAAATACCTGTTAAAATGCTTCATACATAGAGTTGAATGTTACCTGGACTTCACGTTCAGCAAGACTGATGTTAAACTCAACGAGCTATTCTATTCATTAGAAATATTCAGAACTTTTGAGGAAAAAAAACAAAAACAAAACACCTAAACATCTATGGGCATATTTGTAGCTTGTAAATAATGCAAAGAAACATCTAAATTAAATCCTAATCACAATTTCCACTAAAAATGCTACATATATATATAAAAAAAAAATGCAATGCATATCAAATTTATCCTTTTTAATTGATCTTGTTTGTTTTTTTCTTGCAAATTTTCTAAAGCCTATTCCAAATTTCAACTAAACCTTCACTTTGTTTCTAACAAGTCTCACCAGTGAGAGAAGTTAATGATACTTCTGTGATTTTCTATTCTAGTCTTATTTATAATTCAGACCTATTTAAGGCAGTAATTAAGACAAAACTCTAGAACTATGACACTTTTTTATGCATAAAACATAATTTACCATTAGAGATTAAGTTGTATTAGGGCTGAAACAATTAATCTGATTAATCGTGTTTAATTGATCATTGAAATAATCCTTAACTAATTTAGTAATCGATTAATCATTAACTGGGGTATAGAGACTCCAAAACATGTCTTTAGCTGACAGAGAAACCAACTTATAGCAGTACTTATACAAAGATTGTAAAAATATATAGAAACATTTTGCATTTAAGTTAAAAAGTACTTTTCGTCTGTCAATATCCTCTATCCAGAACTCCTCAAGTGTAAAAGCTTTATTTCATTTGGTAGAAAATCTTCTTTAAGGAATCTTTTGCCAATTATTATTCATCGAATAAATATTGGACAGATTGCAAAATAATCATTAGTTCCAGCCCTAGTATGTATGAATATATATATACATAGATACATACATTCACTTCTTAAATTTAATATGTTCCAAATGTGTTTAATAAAGGAATCTTTAGATTAATAAAAATAAAACACTACAATAATCAATTAGTAAACTAATCAATAGGTGCAGCCCTAGACTAACTGAAGACAGATGGTCAGTTAAATATTAGCTTTAAATTTAAGACCTTTTAAACCACAAAAATCATCAGATTTTTTAATCATCTTAAGAAAGGACATGTCTAAAATCGTCTTTAACAATTTTAAACGAGCCCTCATGTTACTTTTTAATTTACATTAATTAAAGTATTTACAGAAAGTCTTCTTAGCCTGCCTTCATAATCACCAGCTTTTAGCAAATGCTCAGTTTTTTTTTAAGTGTTTCTGAGACAATAGTTTTTTGCATCCGGCTTTAAATGGTTAAAGGAGGTTGTTAAAATGCAAATCATGCAGAAAAAAAGGTGCAAAGCCACAGAAACATTCAGCAGAGACTGCAAACACTATTTCCCCTCCATGAAGACATCGTTCCACATATTACACCACATCCATCTCAACCTAACATTTGCTGAATATAGGGTCAAAGTTAAACTGTTGACCAATTAAAATAGGATTCATGGAGATTAGAAGTTTAACCTGATGAGAATAACTGAAGGGGATTTCTGGGGCCAAGAGCTCCTTGTCAAAGTATTAATTGTTCTCATATTTCGTCTCATTCCAGCCACAGCTTTCAGAGTATTTTACGTAACAGAACAAAGTAAAGCAGAAGTATAAAGAGGAAGGAAAACGCGGCGTGGTTTACAAGATGTGTCACTAATACAAATCTAAAAGAGTAGTTTGCTTTAATAGTCAGTCCCCCTCAGGCATTAGCTCTTAAAAATCCCCCTAATCCTGGTTGCTGCTAGCAGATTAGCACTACTTCACACTTTTAGCCCAATGTTCTAAAACACCTTTCATCAGGTTGGATGGAGAACATCTGAGGAGATCCATTTTTTAAACATTCTGAGAAGGAATTTGTTCTGAATTTGATGAGGCCATTCAAACACAATTAAACCGGGCTGATTTTTTTGCCCTTTTCAGGCTGATTTTGCAGTCGGGCAAGATTTTTTCAATCTGGCGCAGTTTCAGCCTCATCGTCCGTCCTGCGTCGTGTAACAAGGGGCGATCAGCCTCTCACGACTACCTCCAGATCAGGAATCGTGAGGTCAGGGAAGAATCGAAAATGTTTGAAATTTAGTCGGCTATCGTAAGGTGTTTGTGGATAAATCCTGCTGTTGAAGCAGAGCTTTGAGCGTCTATGAGCCGATTTACCAGAACCTCAAGCACTGTGGATGTGCAAACAGGAGAGTTGCTCTTCTTCTTCTTACAGATTGACGAGTCCGACCAGAGCCATGTCTTGGCGCTGAGTCCGAGGATTGGTTTTTAGACGTGCAGTGTGAGCAGGTAGATCACATCAGAGCGTCGGGCCGCACAGAACATACATCGTGAGCTGTGAACTTTTAATCCCTGAGATTTCATGGTACAGTGGAGCTGTAGTTGCGTGCAATGATTGAAAGTATTGCACAGTGTATACCTGGCTTTAAGCAATGAGTATCCCTGGCTGTGTGTTTAGGCTGCATGTCCTGCTGGAAGGAGAACCTCCACCCTAGGCCCAGTCTAATGCAGGAAATCTGCTATGCCAACTTCTACGGCAGCCATTAAGGCCTGGTTATCCTCAGCAGTGTGTCGCAGTGAGCTTGTCGCTGTGCTATGTTATTCCACGCCATAACGCAAGAGGGACAATCAGGAACTAGCGGTGGGTCTAGATACTGCCGAGGAGGAGAGGAAGTGGGGGCAATTTTGTGCGACAACGGAGGGTCATGAGGGCCAAAAAGAGCGGGGATCCAGGTGGAAAAAGGGTCCCAGCGTTCTCGTGCACCTCGCTCTTCTAGCTGGTCCATCTTCACGAGTCGTTTTCCACAATGGTGGTCATACAAACAAAACAATCCGGTAAGGTACCAAACAGGAAATACGCACAGTGTAGAGTGGATGTAGATTTGACCAATCAGAGGCCTCCTGTCAATTTTGGAGAGGTGCAGCAGAGTGTCTGCAGAAGGGGCGGAGGCATATCTGCGTTAACTGCGACACACATGCAGACGACCTGCTTTCTGAGCATAAACCAGCCTTTAGACGTGTCCTTTCTGTGGGATCGGACAGTTAGCAGAATGACTGGAAGTAGACGAGAGAATTGTGTTCAGGTGTGTTGGAGCAGGGATGCATCTAAATGTTTCTGGATGGTAGAACTGAGGGACTGAACTGGAGCTGCACCATATTTTGTCTTCCAGGATTGTCCTACAACTTTGCAATGAGCCCAAAGAAAAATCAATACCTTTCATTATCACAGTGGAGCTCTAATGACATTTTGTCAAAACACTTGGAAAAGAATGCACATAAACAGGATAAACACATGCACGTGGCAATGCAGCAAGGTGTTGGGTTAGAATCCAAAGTGCTCCCACACTGCAGCTGCTGCGTTTGGCTTAGAAACTATTTCCATCTCCGTTTCCCAAAACTTCAGCTAGCATTTCTCTGGTTTGCTGCTCCTCATTCAGGTAGGTTCTCATGCTACAAACGCTATGCTAAGGAAACAACACACTTTGGTGTAAACAGACATAAGAAAAACAACCAAGCATGCAAACGTTAATTATTGATGTAACTTAAATCTATCATGCGATTAATTGATTTATTGTTTATTGTGAAAGGCATAAACTGCAAAAACGTTCTAGAAAAGTAAGTAGAAAGTTGACCAATCAGAGGCATCTAGAAAAGTAAATAGAAAGTTTTTAGATGGAGTGTATTTATCCTTATTTTGAGTGAGTAAATAAGATGATTTGCCAATGGAATAAGTATTTTTACTCTTAAAATGAGATAATTAGATAAAATGCATTTGACACTAGATTTTAAAAAAGCTTCTTGGATGGGAAGCAAAAACTCTTCAAACTTGGAAACAAACTCCAGGGGATTTATGTTTTACTTTTTTGGAATTGACAATGCAATAGTTTTGTTCTTATTTTAAATGTAAGTAGTCTTTTTCCATTGCCAAAGTGTCTCACTTCTCTCCTGAATTAAAAACAAAACGCACCTATTTTAAGAAAAAGTGTCCGATTTAGATTTTTAAAAATCTAGCATTGTAGTTATTGCCTTCACAGCTCTGGGAAGTTCTACTTTTAAAACTCTGTTTTAGATGTAATGTTTGTGAATCACATATTTGGGTCATTAGCAGGGCTCTGTAGAACATGTGCATGAAAACACGTGGTTAACCAGGAACGCATCTAAAGGTGGTAGAACAGCAGCGTTGGACACCCCTGGTTTAGGCTGCTAGCTTTCCTTCTGACAGACCAAGAACACTAAGGATTAAAAAATATAATAAACTTATGATAAAATGTTGGTTAATGGTTTATTAGATTCAAATTTGTTTCATCTAATTATTTCATATAGAAAGTATCTATTTTAGTGATGTCATGTTGCTGCCGTCCACTAGTGGGCGCTCTCTATGGAAGCTTACTGTTATTTGCTAATGAAGCAATGCTAAAGAACCATGAAGGGATCCAGAATCTGGTCCAGGATTATTTATTCTCGCTAACGGTGACTAGGATGCAGAATGAACTTTATGCAGTTCTTTTAGTAAACATAGGCTACGTTCACACGGCAGGCCTTGATGCTCAATTCCGATTTTTATGTGAAATCCGATTTATTTGAGCTGCCGTTCACATTTCCAAATATATGTGATCTCCTGTGTGAACTGCATTCATATAACACAAGTGTCCCGCATACGCAGTAGAGAATGTAGTGATGTGACAGGCCAGCGTGCTCTGTGTTTATGGAAGTAAACATTGATGGGAGTGCTGGAGTGCATCTAGCGATCTTTCCCAACCATAAAAACTCAATCTTTTCAAGATGATTAAACATAAATACCACTCTCGACATCATCGTCCGCCATGGTTGTTGATTTTCTTGCCGCTTCTTCATAGCAAGACCCAGATAGTGATCTATGTCGGGTATTAATAACGTTCAGGTCGGATGAATACGACCTGGCCGTTCAGAAACAGGTCGCATTTGAAAAGATCAGATTCGTATCGGATTCAGGACCACATAGCCAAGTGGCCTGGGTAGGATTGGAAAAAAATCGGATTTGGGTCACTTCAGGCTGCGGTGTGAACGGAGCTATAAAAACTCAAAGTTATCGCACAGATAGCACCATTTTATCCACCAGTTTAAAGGTGCCACTAGCAGCACAAAGTGTCTCCTAGCAATGAATGCTAAATCACAGTTAGCTTCTACTTCATTGAAACAAGGCGCTATATAGTCTGACAGTACGTTAGAGCGACATACCCCAACTGTAAATATAAGTGTATCACATATATTATCTTTTTTAATTCAACAGCCTAACAGGATTTGTCTTCTAAATGTCTAGCTTAATAATGAGCAAGAAAAGAATGTTTTGTTTCAGTCAGTATTTAATACAGCTGGCACAACAAACTGTTAAGATTTAAAAATGTACCACTTTTTTATTCTGCTTATTGTAAAAGAAAAAAAAATGTCCTTATGTCTTTAAAAGACACTTTCAATCCTTTTTAAATAAAGCTGTATAAGTTATTCATTAGCCGAAGGATTAAATACAATAATTTTAGATTGATTTATTAATGAACATGGATTTAAAATCATACACCTTCCTCTATATGTGCTGCTGTTTATCCTTTATAGAACAGCTGGATTTATCCTGGGAATCAATTTCACACAGCTGGACTCTAATGATCAATCAGGTGACAGCTGAAGGCAGGTGGTACCATTAGGTTTTATTTGGGGACATCAGAATAAAGGGGTGTAAATAGAAATGCATGCAAAACTCTTCACATTGGACCCATACACTGGGGAAACAATTTACATTTAAAATAAGAAGACACAATTGCATTGTCTTATTTCAAGTGCATGTTATCTTATCTTATTTTGAGAGTATAAATACCCGTTCCATTGGCAAACTATCTGATTTACCTACTTAAATTAAGGGTAAATACACTTAATTTAAGAAATGTCTACTTATTTACCAGTGTATTTATATCAATCACAATTTAAGAAGGGAGACAAATTACCAAACATGCTTTCTTTGTTGTAATATAATGTGTAATAATCAAAGTCCGCCTGTCTGTGTCTGAGACGGCAAAAAGAAGGGAATAAAAACGTTCACTGTAGAAGAAAAGATTAATTCCATTAATAACTAATCCAAGCTCCTAAAATGTGACGAAGGTTGGAGGGAGGATTTATTCTGTGTTAAGATGACTCATGATTTGAAAAGTGAGCCACATTGTGCTTCACTTTCATACCAGCAATTATCTAACAGCAGCGGTGGGCGTACATTTTCCTCAAACAGCGAATAAATCATCGCAGAGCACAACTAAAAGCCACCCAGACATGGGAAAGAGGCCGAGAGAGTCGCAAAGGTTGTATACTCGTCAATAAGAGCCAGTCAGACTCTGAGACACACAGGAACCTGCAGGGACTCACAGTGCAGGCGGGCATGGAGTCGTCGTCTCCCGCCGTGTCCTCGGGATCGGGGTGTGCATCCTGAAACACAACAAACACAAACTGAGGTTACACACCTGAGTCACAGCAGTGACGCCACAGTTAGAGGTTCCCTGCAGGAGGCCGACACGTCACAGCTTCATGTTTCTACGCGCTCACATGGAAAACTCCAAGGATATAAAGCCTCAGATACGACAGCTGTGATTCATCTGCCCTCAGATATAATGAACATTTATAAAGATCAAATCTATTTGATTCACATTTAAAATGGGCTACTTCTTATTTCAATGCACTCGTTTAAGTTATTTCATTTAAATAGCCTCGATTTGTTGTCCTTCTGGCGGCTCCTTTATTCAGGGGTCTCTACAGCAGGTCAGAATGGAACATTTTTTTGAGCTGGATGCCTATACAGGGAATCTTTTTCAATTATTGTTGTATAGAACATATTTTAACATTTTAAAGAAAGCAATCCAGCAATAAAACTTCAAAATGTTCTTCAATTTTTTTTTCTTTTTACGGATTATATTATGGTTAGTTTTTTTATTTCTGTTTTACAGACCGAGTTTGACGAATTCTCTTAACTTCTGGGGACTTTACTCTGATTGAGATGCGAAAAACGCATTTCTATTGGCCTGCATGGATGTTTGTAAAATGTAAAATCTGGAGAAATGTTTTTCTTTTACATTTTGAAAAAAAATATGATTCATACATTTAACAAAAAATCAACAATTTTATCCAAACTACGAGTCTAAATGGAAGAACATTGAGCCTTCTATACTGGACTTCCCTATAAAATCTATGCTTGGTTCCTTAGACAGGCTTAAGTATACCAATTCTAAAACCGTTGTGTAAGTTTTTTCTTGAAAAAGTGGACTGAGGTGGTTAAAAAATACGATCTAGAAAAACAGATAGGAGTGTTGAGTTGGGCTGCGTACCATCCATGCTTTTTTTTCCAGCATGTCTAGATCATAAATTCAAGCTGTGGGCCAAACAGGGAATCACTTTCTTCTGTGAAATAATAAAAAAAATGCACATTTACTACATTACGGGGATTTATGCCAGATTTATGAGATTGGAAGGGGAGATTTGTTTCGTTATCTGCAGGTGCAGAGTTTTTACAGGAGGGAAATAATGACCTTTGACTTAAGGCTGATATACTGATATACTTCGAAAACCAGGTTGTCTACGTGTGTGTTGCAATGAACGCAGAGACGTCCCCGCCCCTTCCGCAGACTCTCTGCTGCACCTCTCCATAATTGTAGGTGACAGCAGACAGTGCCGCAGACAGGAGGCCTCTGATTGGTCCAATTCTACATCCGCTCTATGCTATGCGTATTTCCTGTTTGGTACCTTACAGGCCTGTTTTGTTTGTATGATCGCCATTGTGGGAAACGACTTGTGAAGTTGGACCAGCTAGAAGAGGGAGGTGTGCGAGAACGCTGGGACCCTTTTTCCACCTGGATCCCCGCTCTTTTTTGCCCTCATGTCCCTCTGTTGTCACACAAACCTGCCCCACTTCCTCGGCTGTATGTAGACTCACAGCTATTTCCTTATTTTCCCCTTTTGATGTGGCGTGGAATAAACATAGCGCAGACCACGCTTCAATATTGAGCGTAAATCAAAAATGTCTGCGTTATACCTGCAACATGCTCACTGCGACACACTGCTGCGGGAGTATAACCAGGCCATAGGGTTAAATCCAGGGATAATGCAAGTCTTTATGGATGCCTACACTGGTACTAAGGAAGCCAACATTACAATCTCAGAGTAACTTTGGTCTCAACTGTAACTCTATGGAATAGTGGGATTTTGGCTGGAAGAACCTTATGAGTTTTTTTAATTACACCAGAGCATGAGCCGAGGTTAAGTGGTGTAGGGGTGTCCTGTTAGAGAGGGTGTGGGGTGGTTTCTGTAGATTATCTGCATTATTACTGGTCCTGTCCTAAATTGAAGGTCTTTAGGTACAATGTTAAGCAGATCATCTCTGAAACCCTGGACACAGTGTTGGACTTTACTTTTACCTCCTTATACCTTGGAAAACTCCCTGAAGGGCTCAGTTCAATTGACACACATTTACTAAAGATTTTCTTGATTGCAATCACCAAATGCTGGCTTCAGTCAAGCCCCCCCACCATGAGGCTCTTTATAAGCGTTATACACCAGATCCACGGAATGGAAACATTGCCTTTCTCCCTGCAAAAGGTGAGACTCGCAACAAATTACTTTTGGACAATATATCTGCCTCTTCTGATGGTTAGTTGTGTACCCTGCTCCTGGGTTTTCGTCTATATGTGTTATTTATTAATATTCTTGAGATTCATTCACTGATCTATATACTGTATGTGTGCTCTAGCCCTCACCTGCTGTGCTTGCCCGTGTTTAAAAACTAAATATAAAGTAAAAAAATATTAATAACTTCACAATTTGAAAAAATTACATATGAAAAATAAGTTTCAACAAACAACATCTGAGCAAATCTCAAAACCTCTTAATTAAAATCTTTTAAGGTTTCATTTCTGAATTGTATTGTTTCAAATTTAAATTTATAAATAAATGTGTTATTTGTACAAGGGTTCCCTGTATGGTAGTCAGATATTTAAATAGTTAACAAATGTATAAAACATATAATTCGAGTATTTTTTTCATAATAGTTTATTTTCATAGCAAATTTTAAATTCAAATATGTAAGAATAATTATTAAAGTAATAATTTATTAATAAAATATATGTATTTAATCTATTACAACTGATTTTACATATCTGCTTCTATGTTTTTTTTATTTCCAATATAGTGATAATCATAAGATTTACTCATTTTATTTTCTAATAAAATCTAAATTATTAATTTAAAAATACTTTATTATCCCAGAGGGAAATGTGATCCATAGACACTCAGATTACTGCGTTTTATATTGAACTTTATATGTTTTCTGAATGATTATCTTCATGTTGATCAAAATAATAATTCAATAATGCACCTAACTGAATCTAGAAGACTATTTTTATTCTCATGTTAGATTTTCTGTGTTTAAAAAAATAAAATAAATGCCAATCTTTTTAGGTTTTATTGTTTTTAATTCGACAACATGTGGAAATAAATCAGTTCGTCCATTGAAAGATGCATCTTGGTTGCTGTTAACATTTTTAAATGTGACTCATAATAACCTGTATTTACTTTTACTCTATGAGCTTATTTCTAAGGATTTTAACAACATATAAAACCATGCAGGCTTCATGTCTAATAATATGTGAATTTTAATCCGGAGCAGCCAGAGCAGAACCTGTGGGTGTTTTTCTGCTGAGATGCTCTAATCATCTGCTCCCTCCTGCTGTCAGAGATGATAAAAAGCCCAAATTAAAACCAGATTTAAAACGACTCACCAGCAGGTCCATCAAACTCCGGCTGCTTGCTCAAAAACAGATATGAATGCACATTACATAAGGTAGATTATCAGCCTGCTGGAACAGCAGCTGTGCTTCAGACACCGATAGCACCGTGTGATTCAAACAATAAAAGCAATAAAAGCATTTCCTGAGATTATAATCTGCTCCAGTTCCCCTGAAAGCACTGGTAAAAAGGCCTGAGATGTGCAGATGGAAGGAAAAGGGTGATCTCTGGGGGGGACTAAAAAAGGACGGAGAGAGGGATGGGTCAAATCCAGATGGGGAGGATATACAGCCGCCTCACAGAGAGATGCTTTTATTTATCTGTAATTGGAAACTTAAAGAGCCACTTCTGTTACTTTCTATCAGTTAGATGGTGGGATTATTTTAGAGACTTTAAATGAACGAAAAAACACTCTACAAGTTTAAGTCCGAAAGTCTGTAGTTTGTTTCAACTTCTACAGTTTTATCTGTCCAGATTTTAAAGTGTTTTTTTTTCTAACAGTTTCTAAAGCAATAGATTGGATTAGCTGATGGACCAGATGCTTGGTAGCTAGATCTCTTTAGGAAATATTCCTTAAAATATAATTTTCTCAAAATAACTGTTCTTTTTTTATTTAGTGCAGAGCACTTCAATCAGTTTGTTCAAAAGGGGCTGATTAGTGAACTTATGTCACTAACATTATGGCAATATATATGTGTGTGGCGTGTGTGTGCACTGTATATACTGTATATACCCCTATGCACCTTTCTCTTCCTTTGGTACCTTCTTCTTTTTGACTATTTGAGCTGATGTAACAAGTAAATTTCTCTACTGTGAGATCAATAAAGTCAATCGATCAATCAATCAATGTGTAAAATATGAAAACATAGGGCTTTATGCAAAAACATTTGCTTGTTCCTCTCATAACATTTGCACTTTTTCTCCTATCGTGTGCTTTCAGTAATGCACCATATCAGATTCAACAAACGTTCTTAACTTCAGAAAATGAGCGTAAATGATCCTGGTAAACCTGATGCAGTCCACCTGCGTGAGTTCTGAGAAATGTAAAAAAATGAAAGCCCCAATAATGTCCTATAAGGGGGCGGCTTCCAGCGCTTGTTAGATGGTGGTCAGTCACAATAAAAGGCATCAAAAAAGAAGAAAAACTTTACAGGTTTGGAGGTTGAGGTTCTGCTAACTGAAAGCCGAAGGAAAGAGGTTCAACATATGATGTAAAATGTTTAAAGGTATAGGGGAGGATGTTCGTTAATGTTTTGAAAAACATTTATAACCCTTTAACCACTCCTATTACACGTGTACAAGAGCGTGCACGAGCCCATTTCTCCTCGTGCACGCTCTGTTTAAAAGTTGTTGTTTGCATTGCTCATACGAGCTTAGTTCCCAAAAGAATATCTGCCATTTTTCCTCTGTGTCAGACTCACAACTGGAAAGTGAAAATGGGGACAAGCAGGTAGGAGAGCCTGATGTAAACATATGACCAGAATGATTGACAATAAGGAGGACCACTCATTTTGATGATCCACCCAGAAAAAGAAAATCCTCCACTATACCTTTAAGAAGAATTTACCATCAACCAACATCACAAAACATTCAGCTAAAGCTTCTTTTAATTCATAAAACTCAATCTGATAATAATAATAAAAAATATATATATATATATACACACACTTAAAATTAATCTGGAAGCATTTCTTTTTGAAAAACAAAATTGCAAAAATAAAATGTATAATCATTTCCAGATTGCACTTTTTCAAATATAATTATTTTTTTCAAGCTTTAATAAAGTAAACAAATACCTTGCTTCAGTTTGTCTGAGGTGATGTTTTAAATTCTGTTCAAATCTGTTTTGCTTTAGCTGTTTCTGAACCTGTTCCTACATTTGGTCACAGCAATAAGGTTCATCTGCTCATGGACTAATACTCACCTCAACCAGCTGCTAAACAAACAGATTTCTTACACTGAGATTCATTTTATTTGCTCTGCTAACTTGATTCGGTTTCATTCAACAGGAAACAGAGAAAACTTTAGATGGCGGTTCATAAAGCACCAAAACTGCTAATGCTTTTTGAGAAAAAGAAGAAAGTAATTTAGTTTTCTAACATTTTCAATCGGGATCTCAAATTAGTTTCATGGTAGATTTTTTTAAAGTAGAACCTGTTGATAAACATAAATGAAACCATAGAGATTTGAGAGAGAGGAAGCCCACAGCACCACTATTTCTACACAGACAGAAACAAGAACCTAAGTATAAACAAACAGAATAAGAGTAAAAGAAACCCAGAAAGAAGACATTAGAGGCTCTAGTCCCGCCCACTGAGTCTGATGGGTTAAGGTGAGCTTGAATAATTTCCATATGAGATACGAGGGGTAAACTAAACCTTCATCTGCAATTTTAGAGAGAAGCTCTGAGCTGAAATAGAAGGAGTGAATTATGGCTTATAGGTCGACCCTCATCGCACAGAAAACACAGGATGCTTCAGCAGAGGAAGACAACAGGCTGGATCCAAACTAGCAGTAACTGAACATGTGGAGGTTAAAGCGTTCTTATGAGAGAAGTTAAAATCTAAAAAAAACATTACATCTGGGGTCTTCAACGTTCTCCAGGCCAAGGACCCCCAAACTGATGGTGAGATGAAGCAGGGACCCCCTAATATTATATATATTATGAAATTGTGTTATATCAAACTGGTCCTATAGTCACTCTATTATATAAGGAGTAATGTAACTAAAGTAATTTCCCCCTGGGGTTATTAAAGTATTTCTGATTCCTGGTTGATGGGACAGGTGTTGTGAATGAAACGGTGCCCAGCTTGAAAGAGCTCCTGTGTGTCGCTGAATGTGAGCATTGATGACTGAAAGACATCTTCTGCCTCCATTTATCTGTTTACTACAGTGTGCTGAATTCATGTTAATGTGGATTTAAAGACATTTCAATTATTGGAAAAAATTGCAGGGGCAATATAAGCAATATAAAAAAAGTCTAATCAACCAAAACTTTTGCGACCCCCATGCAGTACCTCTGTGGACCCCCTAAGGACAGCGGACCCCCTGTTAAAGACCTCCGCATTAGAGGTTTTCAGGGTAAAAATAACCTAAAATGAGCAAACAATCTTGGATCTATTCTTCTAAACAATTTAAGAAATCATTAATCTTAAACTATGCTTGCACAGAAACCCAACATGACAACAACAAAAAAAAGTCAGTCCACCTTTCTGAAACCAACTGAGCTTTCCGTAGCTCCTGCTGTAAAATACAGCTGATCAATGGAGCTAAAAAAAAAAAAAACAAAGACCCTCTTCAACATTTCATGATACTAGATTTAAAAAAAAACCTTTGTTTATTTAACATTTCCTTAAATATATATGTTCTATAAGACCCTACCACTTGGTTTTCCCAAGTGGTAACGCAAAAAGTCCTAATAGAAACACCTTTTAATCAAATTAGGAACATGCAGGTTGGAGATTCTCACAGGGTAATAAAAATATCAATATTTTCCCAGGAACATGACTAATGTGAGACTTTTTTTATCAATAAAAGTTAAATATTCTACAGAAAAATAATTTATTGTGATGTTCTTTTAATACACAATCGACATCTTCATATCAGTATTTTTTTTTATCTTTCTAGTTTCTATTCAAACAAGCTTTAAGCAGAACATGCTATCTGCTCTTTAGAAGAGTGAAATGATAAACAAATGATCTGCTAAAGTAACAGGCCTGCAGGCTGTTACCTTCAATGATGCAATGGCTGCTGCTGATCTAGCTTCCTCAACATGACTACAAAAACTTCTCCCTCAGTCATAAACGGCCTGTGACTGGCTACATTTCAGGAAGGGCGTATAGCATCTGCAGCAGTGGTTTATTATTTATTTATGACTGACATTATGATCAAAAATAAAATAATGAGGGGAAAATAATCCCAAATCATAAGAGGTGGTGAGAAATCTGCTAAGAAAAATACAAAAACCTCAAAGTTGTGAAAATGTTGCAGCAGAAAAACCAGTAGTGTCACAATGAAGTTTTAGACCAGTATGCTGATTCTGACCAATTCTCAGGATTCCAACATGAAAACTAAAAGTTAGAGCTTTTCTTTGTTTTAAGGTTAAAGTTTCCAGTCTGAGAACAATGAGTGAAATCAGACATACTATGGTTTCTGACCTGATGCCTGCAGATCAGGCGGTAAAACGGCTGACCGACCCTCGATCGATGGCTGCATCTGTAGCCCAAACCTAAAAATAGCTGCACTTTATTTCACTTCCCAAACAAGCTTTCTCTACTTTAGTTAGGAATCATAAAGCTGAAGGTAAGAGGCAGCTCGCTGTGAACAGGGTGGATCCCTCTGTCAGCTTCAGGATTATCAGGTCTGAGCAGTCCAGGAATCGTTAGGAGGAACCATCAGAAAACATTTTAATCCCATCAATCGTCTTTTCTCTCAGATCTTCAGAGCTACAGAAGCTGAACAGCTTTAAGAGAAAAGGAGAAACTGTAGCTTCCTGCTGAGGTCATGTAACATGTGGAGAATCTGGAGGGTGGATGTTAGCCTGAAGGTGCAAACATCCTCTGATCCAGCAGCCTGCTAGGCTTCCCAATAACCAGACTAAATGCACGATAAAGGAGAGTGAGCCTGTGGGCTCAGACTGCAGGGGTTTTCTTCTCAGTATTGAACCAAACAAGGTTTGGTTTTAAAGTTCTGTGAAGGAGTGAATCTAGAGGTGTGGCCATCCGTTCCACTTTCACCTGATAAGAACTGAGCCTTTAAAGGCCAAGTTTACCCAAAACAGTGAGCGGAGCAGCGAGTCAGAGCCGAGGAATGTCAGGAACGCTGCTACAACACCTGAATCCTCCCACCAGAGGAGGATTCTTCTGCTAGGGCGACCACAGACCATAATAAAGACAGCCTTTAATCCCAGCTTCTAACGTCTTTATTTTCTAAGCCGTCTTCATTGAACTACAAGGACTTTAAGCTGCTCTGTGTTTTTAAGAGGATCATATTTTATCAAGTTGTTTATCTTTGAAAGGCTGTACTTTAAGTTTTTATACAAAGTTGATTTTTTTAAAGTAATTTTTATACTTTTATAGCACTATTACTTATTTTCTCACTCTTCAAAAATATAAATATTTAATTCTCATTTTAAATAATTTATTTGTTTAACCTTTTCCGGTTTCCATTCATTTTCTTTTTTTCTTTATTGGACTTTTTGTCTATTCTATTGTAATTATATTTTATTTAACAGTTATCACTTTATCATTTTTTTTGGCTTTAAAGTTAATAGACATTTACTTTAAGTACAAAAAAAAAAAACTTTTATGACATCTTGTAATTTTAATGTTTCAGTTTTAAACCACAACATTTTTAAAGGTTAGGAAAAAAAAAAAACTTTAAAAAAGCAAATAGAAAAAAAAAACATCTGAAACTGAAAAGGAGGTTTATGAAAATTTGTCATCGGGCTTTTCTGCTCTAAAAAATGTCAGATTCTGCTGAACCAGAGCGCCAGAACCAGAGCGCCAGAACCAGAGCGCCAGAACCAGAGCGCCAGAACCAGAGCTGCAGAACCAGAGCGCCAGAACCAGAGCGCCAGAACCAGAGCGCCAGAACCAGAGCTGCAGAACCAGAGCGCCAGAACCAGAGCGCCAGAACCAGAGCGCCAGAACTAGAGCGCCAGAACCAGAGCGCAAAAAACCAGAGCGCCAGAACTAAAGGTACACAACCAGAGCCGCAGAACCAGAGCTGCAGAACCAGAGCGCCAGAACTAGAGCGCCAGAACCAGAGCGCCAAAACCAGAGCGCCAGAACCAAAGGTACACAACCAGAGCGCCAGAACTAGAGCGCCAGAACCAGTGCGCCAAAACCAGAGCGCCAGAACCAAAGGTACACAACCAGAGCCGCAGAACCAGAGCTGCAGAACCAGAGCGCCAGAACCACAGGTACACAACCAGAGCAGCAGAACCAGAGCTGCAGAACCAGAGCGCCAGAACCAGAGCGCCAGAACCACAGGTACACAACCAGAGCCGCAGAACCAGAGCTGCAACAATCTTTATTTCCACTCAGCAAAAAACAGTTTCCTCGCCTTCTCTGTGACTCACTGTCTCTGTGCTCTGATCTAACTGCACTGCAGAGGACGGAGCAGCTAAGTGGTCAAAGGTGGGTTTTATTGCACGTTCCTGTTTGTGGCGAGCAGCAGGCAGGCCAAGCAGGTCCGAGTCCCTCAGGAGGAGGGGAGATGGAGAAGGAACGAGTGGTCGGTCTGTTGGTACACAGTGAATAGTAAAACACAGAGAGCCATGCACACGTTTCTCCATGCCGCCCATGTGACGCCTCATACAGGAAATGGACACTCTCTCACAGATGTAGCCTCTTCCTGAAACATGCAATCGCGGCAGCTCCGCCTCCTGATGTTTATCAAGACTCAAAACTTGTAGGAGGAAGGAGAGGAAGAGCGCAGGGAGCCGTTCTCAGCCCGAGGTTCTGAGAAAAAGACAATACAGACGTAAATCCCGACGGAGATCCTTCTCACACGGAGCTCTGGAATAAAAAATGCTCGGTAAAGCTGAGCAAAACGGATCCAAAATATTTGCTCTGATCAAGCCCAGTCGTTTATTTCAGCAAAGATTTTACACAATTTCCACCGTTTCCTGTCATCCTCCCCCAGCACTTTAAGAGGCTCGAAGTTTCACCAAACATCCTCAGGTCTCCGTCAGTGCTGGCTCTTCATACCATTGGTCTAAATTATCCATCTATAGAACCAGTTCAGAACCTCAGGCGCTGCTATCTCGTTCCTCCGTGTCTGATAAACATTCAGGATGTGATTTTTCCCCCCAGTTAGATGAAAAATCCTCAGATGTCTCTTAAATCCGTTATCATTAAGGTAACATCTTCTAAAACCTCTTCTGGACTTTTGTGCTTCGATCCAACAAGCAGGCATGAGCCCATATCATGACACCAGCCTTTCTCAGAGGCAGGCTGCTGACACCGACTTTCCTACGTTTCTCAGATGGATCTGAGCTTCATCGGACCGAATTAGGGCCAAGCTCTTCGTTCATTGATCCATCGACGCTCCAGCAGGGAAACACCATACATTGGTATCAGTTCTGAGAATAAACTGATCTGAAATCAGCACAAGATCATCTGGTTGCAGATGGTAGAAGAGATGTTAGCGAGATCGTTTATTTACAATTCCAAAAGGATAAGTGAGCGAGTCTATAAAAATATTGGTGTAAGTTGTATGTCCAGACATGTCAGAGGTCAGCTGGGATTGGCTCTCACCCTTACTGCTCTTCAGAACTGCCTTCATTCTTTTATAAAGTCAAGAATGTTTTTGAAATGCTCTTCTGAGCTGAGCCTGAGTTAGACCAAATAAACATGGAAACATCACAGACTGGATGTAGATCTGCCTCACTAACATCCATGAGGTGAATCTCCACTTCAATCATACTATAAGATGCTCTGCTGAACGGGGATCAGGGGCCAGCGGAGACCACTGGGGTCCAGTCAACTCATGTTCAAGGAACAAGTTAAAGATGATCTTTGTGACACGGAGCATCGTCCTGATGGAAGCAGCCATCAGAAGACGGTCCACCGTCATCAGAAAGGAATCCAGTTTTCATCCAAATCTGGTGCGAATTTTGATTGAATGTGGAAGAAGGAAAATGTTCTTCTATAACACACCTTCTGTGTCGGAGGTCCATACTCTTTGGACTGATCCCTGTCCGTCCATCTTCATCCTGAAGCCTCAATGGGCTGAGCTGCTGCCATCCGATTGGCCAATTACCAACCAACTGACCTAATAAAGTGGCTATGGATTAGTACGATATCTGTGGCTGAAATTAGCGTTTCATTCCTGTATTTGTCCTTTCATCATAGAGCGCATGCATCCATCTCCAGTTTCCTCCTCATTAATGATGTTTTCTTTGATTTATTAATAAATGTTTATTTTTTGTTTAAATTTAGATCTTTGATTTGCATCAAAACAATCCACATCTTAAAAATGCGATATGAATGAATCTTTGGTGCCAATAGGAGCTTCAGAGTGGTGCTGAGGAGAACGGCGCCATGGCGTCCTTCCCTCTGAGACATAAGCAGAGACAGCCAATCGATGGAGGAGCGTCTGGGATGTTCGAGGAAGTGGTGACTTGGACTTTAAGTACAGTTAACAACGGTTCCCATCATCTCTTCTCCAGCTTTTAGAGTTTAGCAGCAGTCGCTTAGAGCTTTTCCTCAGCATAAAAAAACTAAACATGCAGAAGCCGTCTCAGGCGCCTGCCTGCTAAATATTTTAGGAATTTCCTGAATCTTGATCAAACGAATCCCTGGTTTCATGCATTTTTTAGCACAATCTCATATTTCTATTTCCACGTCTGATTCTGATTTCTCTGTGATAAAATCAAAGCGTCTTCGGCAGCAGAGGACGGGTCTGTAGGAAGCAGACTGATGGGACACCTTTAGCCCCAATCACCCAGCAGATAAAACAAGCGCGCTGGATTTGATCTACCGCACCATCAAACGGATGATTAGATTATATCAAAGCCTGAGAAGGTTTGTTTTTGAACAGATGCCTAAATAAAGCTTAGAAAGATAAAAAGGTCAAAGGGTTACCCAGGTTACTAAAACTGATTCTTCCTGTTAACTAAAAGCCAAATCAAAATGTTTTATTTTATAACCTTCATCCACTATGACAGGAGATGGCATAAAAACACAGAAGCTGCTGTTTCCTCACAGCATCAGACACGGATCACTACAGAACATCACTTTATCACCATGGTTCTCATCCCTACGGCTCCAACATGCAGGTTCTGACCCAGAATGGACCTAAATCCTCAGATGTAGCTGAGTGGAGGCTCTCTGTAGAAGATAAACAGACGTTTCCCCTTTAAACTAAACTTTTCTCTCATCATTTGACACATTTAACTTCTGGATTTCCCTGCAGTGACTTTATTTGACCTTCATGACGGATTAATGATCAGCTTAGGCTGCCGATCCAGTTATGGTCGGAACGCCTCCCTCCCACACATGAGCACGATTCTCAGAGCGCAGCTCGGTCCAGATCGAATGACTTGAAGATGAGAAGAACTTAAAGGCCAGAAGACCCACTGTTTTTTTTTTGTTTTTTTTAAAGGATCACATAAAGTCAGATTTGAATAAACTGAATCCAACTTTTTGATACAACAGGAGTTCAAACTTGAGGATTTATTTTTAGATTTGGCAAAAAAACATTCAGTTTAACCTTTTTATGTACAGGATGCTGTGAAATATTGCACTTTGTTTCATATCCTGCCCACAGTACAGATCCAGACTCTAACTAACCTTATATCTAAGCTCTTTTTTTTGTTAAATGGACCCAATTTACTCATCATAACTGTGTCTAATGAAAATAGTGATGCTGCGGGCTCTAGCATCCCCTCCAGCTCCCCTAACCACCCGAGAACATCTCAGCAGCTCCTCCTTCCTCATAATAATCATCCATCAGGTATTTTTTCTTATTTCTAACAGATCCTGATGTTTGTCGCTGTATTTTTGGAGCATCGGCTGCGTCCTTTAAAGTTCCAGGCCGCACAAAGCGAACCATGAGTTATCTGATGCAGACAATTAAAAGTGAACTTTCTGTACGTCTGCAGACCGTCCATCAGCTGATGAGTCAAAGTTGACCTCGCTGTTAAGCCTCTGCTGGAATGTAAACTAAGGTGTCTTGTTTCTTCCACCATGGCTTCCTCTGAGATCATAGCGATGGTTTAAAGTGCTCTGTAATCTCATTTTCTCCTCCGAGCTTTAATGTGCATTTTCCACAGCTTCCTCAGCATCCATTCATATTTGTTTCACCCTCTGCGATCAGAGGAGGGTCACAAACATTGGCCTGGCCAACTGCGTGCTGAAGAAGTCAGGGTGGGAAATACTTTTATCATCTCGCAGTTTCTCGTTTACATTTGGATCCTGGTGAGTGGAGGACATTTTTACGTGCAGCTGCTGATCCCTTTGTAATTTTTCTTTTTTTTGGTTTCACATCAGGGTGTCACATTTTTGTTTTTTCTACAAGCTCCAGCACGTTTCAGCAAATATTTAACCCGTTTGTTGGCTTTTAGAAGGATTTCCATCCCCTGCAGTAAAACTAAAACCCTTTTTCTGATCAGAAACATTATACTTATCATGTGCGCAATCTCTTCATTTCAAATGTTTACCGTACGCTTGTTTTTTCTGCTAAAACTGAGTTTAAACTGAGCCTTTAGATTATTCCATCTGGTAATAAAGCATCTTTCTGTATAAAAGTTGTTCTTTAACCTAAATAAGAAGCTTTTAGCTCACTTTTATTTAATCCTTCTGAATGAGCGGTGCTTTCTCCTTCATGTAGATGACCTTCAGTGTTTCTGCTTTAGATGTAGCCCCACTCGCAGGAGCTTAAAGAGAACTAACTTATCCAAAGGTTTTCTAGTGCAGGCATCATCCTGCAGGCTGTAAGCTGCAGTGACAGCTCCACATTTGGAGGCTCACAATGCAAATTGAGTCATTACAGAGATCAGTGACTCCTTCACACAAAGCTCTTTTCTGCAGAATAATCTGGAAATGCAAAGTTTCCAGCAGCTTGTGGAGCAGACTCTGCAGCCCCTTATCGTTCCTGCGCATCTTCCAGTCCCACTGCTCCACTTTTGACATGTTGCAGCTTGTTTTAGACATGAAGCTGAGCTTAAACCGAGCTTCTACAGAAACACAGCCCTCTTTGGGACCTGCAGAGTCTATTTCTGCTTCTAGGATGTAAAAGTTAACTTGTTATTAAACTATATTATTGTGATATAATTTAGTTGTTTATTTTTTAAATATTTCTGCTGGATATTGCAGCTTTCAGAGCTTTCAGCAGTGAGCAGAGTTAGTTGGAGGGTTTGGTCCCTGCAGGCTCTCACCTCTCCAGCCGTCCCCCCCACCGGCATCTTCTGCCAGGGATCTGCCAGCTGAGCCAGAGGCATCTTCTCCTCCTCTTCTTCTCCTCCTTTATTCCTGCTCTCCTTTCCTCTCCGCCGCCTCTGTAAACTCCAGCTTGTTCTCCCGCCGTTAAACGTCCCGACCCTGGCTCTTTCTCCTCTTCCTCTCGCCCTCTGCTCCGGTTCTGAGTCGGCTGGAGGCGAACCGAGCGGAGCCGAGCGAACGCGGGCTAATTCCGGCTGTGGTGTGGCGCAGAGACCGCCCCTTCCTGCTCCGGAGAGACAAACTGAAGAAGAAAAAAAGGAGGACGCCCTTTTCTCGGAAACTGCTCCACCTCTCTAATCTCCCTCTCTCTCTCTCTCTTACTTCCGTTCTTTCCCAATATGGCGGCCGGTGTCGCCTTACCTGTCCGTCAGGCGGCTGACGTCGGCGTGCGTGACGTCGGGGAGGCGTTACCTGAGCGGGGAGAGGTCGGCCCTGCTTTGAACTTCAGCATGAGTCATAATCACTGACCACACTGGAAAAAAACACAACATGGAGACTTTATTACTCACATTTCTGAATAAGAATTACAAACATGAACAAAGCGCAGCACAGGTGGGACCTAATTAAACATGGAAAGGTTACTTTGCTTCCATGAGCGGATTAAAAAAGGAAAAAATATATGATATATACGCAGAGTGTGATGGAAGCATTAGGGATTTAATGTAGATGGTTAAGACTCTAATGATATTAAATAGATCAATATTAAACACATTACCCAAATGTTGATTATGCCAGGGGTCTTCAATGTTTTCCAGGCCAAGGATGCCGAGATGGAGCGCGGACCCCCCAATTATATATATTCTATCAAATTGTGTTCTATCAAACTGGTCCTATAGTCACTCTATTACAGCTGGAATAATGTAACTAAAGTAATTCCTCACTGGGATTATTAAAGTATTTCTGATTCCTGGTTGATGGGACAGGTGTTGTGAAGGAAACGGTTCCCAGCTTGAAAGAGCTCCTGTGTGTCTCTGAATGTGTGCATTGATGACTGAAAGACATCTTCTGCCTCCATTTATCTGTTTACTACAGTGTGTTGAATTCATGTCAATGTGGATTTAAAGACATTTCAATTAGTGGGAAAAAATTGCAGGGGGGAATATAAAAATAAGTAATCAAACAAAATGTTGGAGACCCCCCTGCTGTTCCTCCATGGACCCCCTAGGGGTCGCGGACCCCCTGTTGAAGACCTCCAGATTATGTTGAAAGCAAAGAACATGTTTTGTGAATGAAAACTTGGGGGGGGAAACAACTTAGCAATAAAACTTTATACTAAAAAAAAGGTCAAAATCAATTCTATATTCTGTATTCTTAGACTAGACACACAGAAATAAAATCTGCCCTGAATACACTTTCTCCGCTTCTGGTTTGCAGATTCTGTTGTGGTATTTGCAGACTGTTTTTCAGTTTGCCATCTTTCCACTTATTGTATATGTAACAATAAAGTTTCACCTTTAGCAATAGGTTTAAGCTGCACTTTCTGATTCTTTGAATTAACCTATGAAACATAATATTGTACTTTAGAAATGATTTCGTCTTCCTTATGAAATTTCCCCCTCTAGTCAAGCACACATATTTCCCATGATCAAATGTAGTGTTATAACAAAGACAGAAAGTTTGCTGCATTCTACGGAAGCCTTTTTTTCCCCTTTGCCTTCTCTAGATAACGACATAACTATCTCGTTATCACAGTTAAACCATTAATTTATTTTCTTGAGATAACGAGATAATTATCTCATTATCAGGATAAAACAGTTGTTAATTTCTTGAGATTAGGAGATAATTAACCTGTATGAGTAATGAATGAGGCTGATCAGCAGCCCTGGATTCCCAGTCCATCCATGCCTAGTAGTTGTGCAGTCGAGGATGATTGGACTGCATGGAATACAGTAGAAAAAAAAATCTGTTTTTTTAATGAAAATCTTTATTCTGGATTCATTTGGGGGTTTATGCATGTGATACCTGTTACAGGCGTAACACCGGGGCTGTTCAGAAAACAGCCGCAGGCATAGGACGATTTGCTTATGAATCAGAAGTGGAAGAGAATCATCAAACCAGCAACGTCGTCTCGAAACATAAAAGTTAAACACAGCATTATTTACAGAATTACACACAGGCTGCCATGATTTATACTTATTAATAATTTCCAGCTGTTGTGCTATTGAAGGATGTAATCGGTTTTAAAACCCATCATCTCGTTATCACAAAAAATTGTCTTTTATTATCTTTAGATAATTAGAAAATTTACTTGTTTTTTCGAGTAGACGTCGGTAAAAAAAAGGATAAGAGGGACACGACCAATCTTGGCTTCAGTAGTGTTCTCAGATTTGAAATTCACATTTCACATTCCAAATTAATATTTTAAATTTTTCAGTTTTTTAAAAATTGAGTTTTACAAACAGTTTTTTATATATTTTTTTTATTGGGTTTTTCATATCAAACTCTTCTTACTATGGGAGCCGGGTTTTACCACTGATGTGAGGAGCAAAGACGCATTTCTATTGCTCTGCATGGACGTTAACGTTTTTATTGGGCTTAAAATGAAGAGAATGTGATTTATAAAGAACTATTTGAAAAGGAAAGTATTTATATAACATACCCTCAAAAGAGAAACTTGAAAAAAAAAAAACTACATTTCAAATCTGTAAAAAAAAAAAAAATGTAAGAAATTAAATTAAAAAAAGATATGAAAATAAATTAACAAAAATAAATTGAAAGAATAAAAATTTTAAGGAAATATTTTTGGGGTATGAATATTTTTCTGAGTTTAATTTCTGAGCTGCTGCTTGTTTTTTTTTTTNCCTCACTGGGATTATTAAAGTATTTCTGATTCCTGGTTGATGGGACAGGTGTTGTGAAGGAAACGGTTCCCAGCTTGAAAGAGCTCCTGTGTGTCTCTGAATGTGTGCATTGATGACTGAAAGACATCTTCTGCCTCCATTTATCTGTTTACTACAGTGTGTTGAATTCATGTCAATGTGGATTTAAAGACATTTCAATTAGTGGGAAAAAATTGCAGGGGGGAATATAAAAATAAGTAATCAAACAAAATGTTGGAGACCCCCCTGCTGTTCCTCCATGGACCCCCTAGGGGTCGCGGACCCCCTGTTGAAGACCTCCAGATTATGTTGAAAGCAAAGAACATGTTTTGTGAATGAAAACTTGGGGGGGGAAACAACTTAGCAATAAAACTTTATACTAAAAAAAAGGTCAAAATCAATTCTATATTCTGTATTCTTAGACTAGACACACAGAAATAAAATCTGCCCTGAATACACTTTCTCCGCTTCTGGTTTGCAGATTCTGTTGTGGTATTTGCAGACTGTTTTTCAGTTTGCCATCTTTCCACTTATTGTATATGTAACAATAAAGTTTCACCTTTAGCAATAGGTTTAAGCTGCACTTTCTGATTCTTTGAATTAACCTATGAAACATAATATTGTACTTTAGAAATGATTTCGTCTTCCTTATGAAATTTCCCCCTCTAGTCAAGCACACATATTTCCCATGATCAAATGTAGTGTTATAACAAAGACAGAAAGTTTGCTGCATTCTACGGAAGCCTTTTTTTCCCCTTTGCCTTCTCTAGATAACGACATAACTATCTCGTTATCACAGTTAAACCATTAATTTATTTTCTTGAGATAACGAGATAATTATCTCATTATCAGGATAAAACAGTTGTTAATTTCTTGAGATTAGGAGATAATTAACCTGTATGAGTAATGAATGAGGCTGATCAGCAGCCCTGGATTCCCAGTCCATCCATGCCTAGTAGTTGTGCAGTCGAGGATGATTGGACTGCATGGAATACAGTAGAAAAAAAAATCTGTTTTTTTAATGAAAATCTTTATTCTGGATTCATTTGGGGGTTTATGCATGTGATACCTGTTACAGGCGTAACACCGGGGCTGTTCAGAAAACAGCCGCAGGCATAGGACGATTTGCTTATGAATCAGAAGTGGAAGAGAATCATCAAACCAGCAACGTCGTCTCGAAACATAAAAGTTAAACACAGCATTATTTACAGAATTACACACAGGCTGCCATGATTTATACTTATTAATAATTTCCAGCTGTTGTGCTATTGAAGGATGTAATCGGTTTTAAAACCCATCATCTCGTTATCACAAAAAATTGTCTTTTATTATCTTTAGATAATTAGAAAATTTACTTGTTTTTTCGAGTAGACGTCGGTAAAAAAAAGGATAAGAGGGACACGACCAATCTTGGCTTCAGTAGTGTTCTCAGATTTGAAATTCACATTTCACATTCCAAATTAATATTTTAAATTTTTCAGTTTTTTAAAAATTGAGTTTTACAAACAGTTTTTTATATATTTTTTTTATTGGGTTTTTCATATCAAACTCTTCTTACTATGGGAGCCGGGTTTTACCACTGATGTGAGGAGCAAAGACGCATTTCTATTGCTCTGCATGGACGTTAACGTTTTTATTGGGCTTAAAATGAAGAGAATGTGATTTATAAAGAACTATTTGAAAAGGAAAGTATTTATATAACATACCCTCAAAAGAGAAACTTGAAAAAAAAAAAACTACATTTCAAATCTGTAAAAAAAAAAAAAATGTAAGAAATTAAATTAAAAAAAGATATGAAAATAAATTAACAAAAATAAATTGAAAGAATAAAAATTTTAAGGAAATATTTTTGGGGTATGAATATTTTTCTGAGTTTAATTTCTGAGCTGCTGCTTGTTTTTTTTTTTTTTTCAAATTTGCATTTCCAGTATGTGTTCCTTACTTATAATGGAGCAAAATTGACTCCATATAGTGGCCACAGAGATCATACAAAACCAATATTTATACCTTTAATCATATTAAAGCCTAATGAATTGATAGAGTATATAATCTTAAATAAACTTGAAAAACAATCTACAAATAAGTAAAGATTTCTTAAATTAAGTGTATTTATACTTAATTTTAGTAGATAAATGAGATAGTTTTCCAATGGAAGCAGTATTTTTGCTCCTAAAATAAGATCATTAGATGATGCAGTTGTGTTTTCTTATTTTAAATCTAAATTGTCTTGTTCCATTAGCAAAACCTCTCTTTTACCTCCTCAATTCAAGAAGAAATAAAATTATTTTAAGAAAAAAATTACTTATCTAGATTTTAATTTTTTCACGTATAAGACTTGGAAAAAAATAATGAAAAAAAATATTCGAATAGATTTACAGAAAGAGAGAGAAAATAAAACTTAAAACAAACTGGCATGTATTTCTAATAGAGCTGTTGATTAATTCAACAATCTAAAACAATCAAAAAGGTTTTCTATACTATAAAAAATATTGAAACTGTCGATGATGAAGCCATGATAACGAAAAACCTAATGAAATATTATTGTATTTGTGAATTAGTAAACATTGTATGCTATTTTTGCATTGTAATACTTTTGTCCCCCTTTTTTATTAATAGTGGAAGATATAACTTTTACTTCCTTCTGATCCTTTCAGTCACGGTTTTGGTTTCATGAATGAGTTACGTTATGTTTAATTGAATGAAATACATAAAATATCGGCCTTCGAGAACTGACTTGATGGTAGTGCAGTAACAGCAGCTTTTCTTCACAGAATGCTGAATTAAAGAAAGTTAAGTGGAAGGAAAATATGTTTATAAATTCATAATAAATAGGGATTTTAAAGTGAAACCAGTTCAGGAATGTGTGAATCCATCATACTGCTCCTATGCTTTAAAGTCCTGTCAGTGAGATGTCGGAGAAAACGCCTGAGTTTTATGTGTGACATAGAATCTGTGTTCTGCTTGTCAATGGGACAAAAGAATAGACTTTTTTTCTCAACAGAAAAGCATTTTGACCGTTTGGAAATATTTACAGTCACAAAAAAACAGAGGGTGTGGTAATTGAGGAGCCCTGCCTATTAGGAATGCGGTTGGAGGGCTGTTTTCAGAGCTGTGACAACAAATGTTAGGCTACTACTGTCACCTAGACCTCAGATGGATTAGAAATTATTTTTTTAAACATCCATCCATCAATGTTCATTTACTGTACCGTGTCTGTAATGAATACCTGATTACCTCATCAGTGCAGGGCAGCATGCAGGAGATCAGGCATGGTCTGGTTGCTTTACTAGCAGCCTTAAGGCCATCTTCAGTGTCTGCTTTGCTTTCGCTCATATTGATCTCTATAATTCACATATAAATGCTTGAGGATTCATTTTTCCTCCGCCCCAATTTTCCATTAACACGCCTGGATGCAGCAAACCCAAGCTTCAGTGACCTGTAGAGTTCAGTTTACCCCCTTTGTGCAGAATGTCAGCGACTGTCTGCTGGATGGATACACAGTGGACATAATCACCAAATATTTTAGCATTCAGCAGGAGAGGACTGTAATTTCATTTCCTAGAAATACCTGTGGTGAACAGACAGGCTGCAGAATGTATATCTATAATGAAGGATTTCTAAAAACCAAAAATGTTCTTAGAAGTGCAGATAAAATTCAACTTTAAAACCAAAAAAAATCTGAAAGATGTCAAAATTAGAAGCACTTTTTATTGGGTTAATGCAATATTTGCAACTACATTGTAGTTTTCTTTGTGTTTTTCATGACTGGGAGTTATTCCAAAAAGCCCCATAAAACAGCTCCCTTTTATTTGTAGTGTGTAAAGGCTGAGGTTGTCCCTCTTAGTGCAAATATAGGCCACACCTTTTCTCCACAATAATCAGTATAGGTCACTCCATGTTACCTGCCTTTCTAGGTGTCGACTGAAACAATAACCAATCAGCGGTCTCACCA
>NW_015150494.1:183552-186679 GCF_000732505.1 Cyprinodon variegatus
CTTATTTTTTAATTTATCACATTCTATTTTCCCCTCTGCGCTTTAATATGCTTTAATATGATAATGAGGGGCGGTGTCTTCAGGCTACAATGGCAGCCTATTGGTTGGTTAGATGCAACTGCAGCGCTCAGTTCCTGTTCAGTAGCAGTCGAAGTTGAAGTTAAGACCTCATCAGTTGGTGACATTTGTTCATAGTTAAAAAATAAATACAACATGAACTTCCCAGGAAAACATCTCCATCTTTTATTTCAAATCTCAGTTAATCAGAGTAACGCTCAGAGATCACATTAAAACTTTCTGTACAGGTTTAGTAACAGCAACCTGAGGTGCATAAAGACTGCATTTTATCTCAATCATCAATGCATATTCCCTACGTTTGAACAAAAAAAAAAAAAAAAAAAAAAGAGCTTCGATGTTATTTTTTATTTCTCCAAATGGGAGTTGGTCAGAAAGCAAATCTGAGAGGATTTGAAGCTTTAACTAACCTGAGCCTCATCCAGTAGTTAAGAGATCTGGAATTCCTTGAAAAAACTAAAAACAACAATTTATTGACCTCATGAGGCTGTGAGCTGGATGGAAGGTCTTAGTATGGAACATAGACTCTTTAAATTCACTCTTCTCTACTTGCTGCAGCTTTCCAGGCAGCAGGAATTAAACTCCCTTGACTCTCGAATGGTCGGCCACCACCGTGCAGCAGGTAACTGTTTGAAAGTAACAGCTGGCTGGTGATGCAACGTTTTCAATGTGTTCCTAAATCCTGCAGGATGAGGAAACCCAGAAGGGTTTCATGGCTCTTTAGATCTTCAGCAGGATTTAAGACGGTAAACAGGAAGCAACTCCAGGTTCATTTCTGGTTTACAGGAAGGTGCTTCAAAAATAAAAAGCTGCAATTCTACCACACATTAAATAAATATTCCTATTAAATACAGCTGTAAATAAATACTGGCAGGTTTCAGGGACTACCAGAGGCCCGTTCCCATGCTGGAGTCCGAAGGGTGGCTGCTTTAGTTCTGGAAGGATTCTACTTCTGTAGATAGGAAGGGTAGAGGGTGTTTCAGTCCCTCTGGTTTAGCTGACAGACTTCAGTTTGGACCAAGGGTTCGTCCCGCGGACTTCCAGCGGCGGACTGTTGGAGAAGATGTGGTTACAGAGCTCCTCCAGTGGCGGCTCGGGGTCAGAGGTGGCAAACTGAGCCGACTCCTCCACCTCCTTTCTGATCTCGATGTCGATTTCCTGGCAGAGAAGAGAGTTAAACCATGTCAAAGAACAGAAATGTAAGGGGTGCCCCCGTCTTCAGTCAAGAGAAAAAATAAATAAATAAAATAAAAGAGTTAATAGTCCAACTTTGTTTCAAAGCTGGATTTCATAATGTCCTGATTTTATCAGCATAGCAACATCAGTCAGTTCCTGTTTTGCTAGTTACAAAAACATGATGTTACACAATAACAGCCAAAAAAAGGAAAAAGGGGGGGTTGGTTCACGAGCAAATCTAATAATGAGCCTCTCAAGTTCGACTGGTTTGTGGCCAAGGCAGAAAAACATCAGCAATTATCATGGAGGAGCAAAGCACTGAACACAGAGCATTGCATCCAACATGACAGATAATGATGTCATAAGCGGTTGGCGTGCACCAGAACGCATCCGCTTTAGGGGACATGCAAAACAGAGAACAGTCAGGTTTGGAATCATAGAGCGTTTATAGAAGGCAAGCAGACAGAAATGAACAATGACACAATTCTATAAAACAGAAAAACTTCAATACAAAAGGTATCAAGGACAGAGAGAAAAAAAAAATAGTTAAATATTGTTCCTCTTTGAGCTTATTAAAAAACATAAACCACCCCACAGCCTTTATTGCTACATTCTCCAGATCTTTAAAACATAGTTCCAATTATTAACACGCTGCACAGGCTGGTCATGAAGGGAGGCTGGCTGTTTTTCAACTCTTCATATTTTGACCCAGTCAAAAGTGGGACAGAGTTTCTAGAAGTGAACCCCCCCCCCCTGCACAGATCAGGATCTGCTCATCCTGTAGAGTAGGAGCCTCACTGTACAGACTGCAGTCAGGCTGTGTTTCCGTCTCAAATGTGAGCAAAATTATGATGATATTCTGCTAATTTCAAAAATGCTAATTTTTGAGTAATGAAATAAAATTTGCATAACTATAAAAATAAATCTGAAAGAGAAAAGGCAGCAGTGGATGTAAACACATGTTTCAGCCATAGCTCTGGTGCTTACCGTCAAACTGAATGTAAAAAATACAATATCTAAGGTCCAGTTGCAGATTAGAGACTAGTGTGATGCAAAAAAAAAGTTTCCATTGTAGTTTTTACAAAATATAATTTTGATGTGTTAGATATTAAACCCAATAGAGTCTGGCTATAGGAAAACTGGCTCATCCTGTACAGTCATCGCTAAAAGTTTATAGAATGATTTAAATGTTAATATTTACAAAGTCTACTGCTTCAGTTTTTATAACGGCAATTTGCATAAACTCCAGAATGTTATAAAGAGTTATCAGCGTAACAGCTATTAATAGCAAAGTCAATATTTGCCTAGAAAATGAACTTTATCCCCCAAAACACATTTCAATGTCATTGCAGCCCTGCCTTAAAGGACCAGCTAACATGGTTTCAGTGATTGCTCCATTAACACAGGTGTGGGTGGTGATGAGGACAGGGCTAGAGATCAATCTGTCAGGATTCAGTCAGAATGACACCACTGGACACTTTAAAAAGAGGCTGGTGCTTGGCATCATTGTTTCTCTGCTGTGAACCATGGTTATCTCTAAAGAAACACATTCAGTCATCATTGCACTGCACAAAAAATGGCCTAACAGGAAAGAGAATGGCAGCTAGAAAGATTGCACCTCAGTCAACAATCTATGGCATCATTAAGAACTTCAAGGAGAGAGGTTCCATTGCTGCCAAAAAGGCTCCAGGGCGCCCAGGAAAGACCAGCAAGCACCAGGACTGTCTCTTAAACGTGTTTCAGCTGCAGGATCGGGCTACCAGCAGTGCAGAGCTTACTCAGGAATCAGCACCTGCATGCACTGTGAGGCGGAGACTCTTGGAGCAAGGCCTGGTCTCAAGGAGGGCAGCAAAGAAGCCTCTTCTCAGCAGGAAAA
>NW_015150494.1:187569-223397 GCF_000732505.1 Cyprinodon variegatus
ATCCCAAACACAGGAGCAGATCTACAGCAGAACGGCTGATTCAGGTTCTGCATCTGAGCAGCGTTCAGAGACGCCATGGTTGGACATTAAAACAGAACAGAGTAGGCTGCAAAGAGTAGCTTCCACTTCCTCCAGAGGAACCAGGCTTAGAACCACCCTCACCTTAAACTCCTCCACAGACGCCATGTTGGCGCCGAGCATGCGCTCCTTCAGCATGGAGATGGGGTCGCTCTTACTGCGGACCTCCTGGATCTCCTCCCGGGTCCGGTAGCTGCAGAATGTCACATGACCACAAGAATCAGGTAAAGATGCTGAGGAGAACGCCACCTCAGTCAGGATTTCCTCATCTTCTGACGGAGATACACAGACCTCACACCAGGGTCACTCATGCTGTGTCCATGGTAACGATACGTCTGGAGCTCCATTATGATTGGTCCCTGCAAAACACAGGAGGTCATTCTGTCACAACCTGAAAGACTGACAGGGTTGGATTCAGGTCCTTTTTAGATCAAAGCAGTAGAACACAGGTCTGCACCCTATGGTTCCAGGGCCACATGTCGCTCTTTAAACAGCTCGTCATCACTTGGGCTAAAACGATGAAGAGTCGGCTAATTGTTTTAAACAATAGACAAACTGGCCAATAAAATGTTTAAGCATTTCTTTTTGCACTCCATTTCCTAAAACAAATTAAAGCAAAAATTATTCCCCACTTAAAGATTAAACATAAATGCAAGTAAACAAGATTTTCCAGATATATTAGCAGCCAGTCATAGATGCGTTTATTTTGTAAGCAGTGTAATGTAAGCAGCTTTAATTGAGCTTTATTAGCCAAGAGGGAATCTATTTTCCCCAATTCTCAAAAAAAAATAAAAATTGACTCCAACTATAGGAATTATAATAGAAATATACACATTTTATCTTCTTAAAAAGGGGGGAAAATGTGTTTAACATAATTTTCCAAAATATAAAACCAACCAATAATAAATACTTTGATATACATTTAATCTCATCTTGAGATTAAACATTTTAATCCCAGGTTTATTTTTTCCCTAATTTTAAAACCTAAAAGTTGAAATGGTGCAGTGGTTGTTTAAAAGAAAAAAGGATAAAACTCCAGTGGCAGATATTCATTACCAGTAAATATAAGGAAATTCTCCTGCAATGTTTTGCAGCTATAAAGCAGTTTTATTAGCTGGACTAAAGTTAAAAATGTCTCTTTTGGTTGTAAAGGTTGCAGATCCCTGGGTTAGAAGAACAGATGGTAAAGAAATGGGACATCACAGGTCAGAGGGGGAAGTTTTCACCTTTCCAGCTCTGCAGTGATCTGCTGCAAACTTTGTTGCCTCTCTGACACACAGCACGTCCATCCCGTCCACCTGCAGAGAAAACATACCCGTTACTGCATCAGCAGACCAAGAAGCTCTCATTTCTGTTCCACTGAGACTGTGTGCAGTATCATACATGAGCATCAGACAGCTGTATGCATGCTCACACCTGCAACTGCCAGGACGCGCCTCATCAGCAGCGTCCTGTTATAGTCTAGGTCCAGGGAGGGCTGGCGGCTGGGGCGTACAGCCGACGCAGCAGCCGCCGCCCGGGACCACCCAGCTACCATCTGATTGGTGGGTTTGTGTCTCACCCTGAGGCCTGGGATGAAGTCTCCTCTCTTGTAGTAGTCTGTGCTGGCTGAGGCCCTCTCCACCGAGGTCCCCATGCCGTACTTGTTGTTCTCACAGATGAAAACGCACGGCAGCTTCCACAGAGCGGCCATGTTGAACGTCTCAAAGAGCTGACCCTGATGGGAGACGGCAGATTATGTCTGATTCAGTTATCCTCCCGCCTTTGTTTATTTTGACTTTAAAAATGGTGCATGTTCATGTTTTGACAAATGAGTAACTCATTCTGGTTTTGCATCCAGAGTTTTCCTGAAATATGAAAGCATCTTGCTGATGTATTATTTTTCATTTCTGTGTTTTACTCTTTGCTTTGTGAAATTTAGTTAGTAAACAAAGCCGTTTTTGTATATTTCCAACAACAACTACTGTGCAGAGGGTAAACTAGGAACGTACTGGGACTAAACCTCCCAACAGCGGTTATAAATAATGAAGAAAAGTTAAAGATCAAGAGTTGATTCGAATTTGATTCCAGGAGGGCTAAGATTCAAACATGCTGGGAATTCAGTAGTAATGCCTTTAATTTGCAAACATTACAGTGAAAAGCTTTAAGCCTACGACTTTTAAACCCCAATTCAAGGTCTTAGACCAGGGGTCGGCAACCTGAGGCTCTGGAGCCGCAAAATTTTTGAAAAAGCTCCCTGGAGCTTTTCCAAAAATTTATGAAAATCGATTTTTTTTGTTTTAGTATGGTGTGCAGGTTGCAAACAAACAATGTTTTCCAATGCTTTAAACATTTGTATTATAAATTTAAACAATAATTTGGATCATAGCCATAGAGATCAGTGATCATAACTTGGAACCAGCGTGGCGCGGTGCCAAGCAAACAAAGCTGCAGGCGTGTCTGGGAATATGAATCCCAAAGGGAAAAAAAAGGAAGATTGCTGATGAGAAAAGAGGATTTTTGCTTTGTAATGAGAGGGTGTCAAATAAAAAAAAAGAAAAGAAAAATTTGGAAAGGCATTTCCATGGAAGGCAAAATCTGCAGCCCACCACCAAGCTGGGAGTGAGAGTACCGGTAAAAGTGCGATTGCAGGATAAATTAGAGGAGCGCAAAGATAGATTTAAGAAGTGGATTGCATTTCCAAACTTTACTACTGCTGCTAGTTTGGTTGCAAGAATGGAAAACCGTCCATAGATCAAACAGGCAGGGCTTTGATGCAGGGATCTGAACTTTCTTCTATTTTTTCCCCAAATCCTAAAAACATTAATCAGACCAAGGAACGATGGTGACGGAGGATGTGGGATTTCAGGGTTAGAGAGCTCTGCTCTGATGTTAGTTCCTGCTTGGTTCCTCATGACTCAATAAACTCCTCCCAACAGAAACACGTCCACTATAGGGATTCTTTTATTGTGTTTCTATAATTTCATCATTGCAAGAAAACTTAAACCGCGCAGTAAAGGTGGTGAAGCGGCTCTCGGTGAAGCGGTGCGCGATGGGAGCGTTCACTGTTCCTCCGTCACCTCAGGCTACTATGTGACATTTGCTTCAGGATAAACATTTAATCGTAAATGCTTATTATATATTAAACCCATATAGTCCTTTTCTATAGTGAGATAATACACTTAGAGCCCGTGTTGCTATACGAGGCTTTTACATTTTTGTGGCTCCAGACAGATTTTTTTTTTATTTTTATGGCTCTTTGAGCAGTTTGGGTTGCCGACCCCTGGCTTAGATTGTGTGAAATCTACTTAGAGTTGTTAACCATGTAACAGACTGCTTCCAATGAAAGCACCCTCTGAGTTGTATTTTCCTTGATCCCTGCAGGCCTGCGTTGCGCTCGTCATCGATCGGTCTGATAATGATGAAATGAATCATCTTTGCTCCAGATGTAAATGTGCCCGCCCCCCTGAACACCAGGATTCACTACAACTTAGAGTTGCTGTAGATCTTGCTAACATGAGGTACTGCTGGATGGTCAGGCTCCATTAATTAGCTGCCTGGATTTATCTGACCCCAACAGCAAGATTGCTCTGTCTACATGGAAATGCAGCCAGCATGAGCAAAGCCTTTAATGTATCATCAGCTCTCCTAGCCGCCATCTTTACAAACTGACAGGCTGTCATGGTAGTGGGTTGTCAGGGCACATTGTTTGGATGGGTTTGCCACAGATGCACTTTGACCTTTGACTTTGTGCACCAATTGTTTTCAGGTATCTCACGGTTTAAATCATGGATTCAGAGAAACCATAGAAGTTAACGTTAATGTGACCTTTATTCCAGTGAAGCTGAAGCCCTCACCTGATTGGCTGCTCCATCTCCATACAGCGTGACACAGATCTGATTGTTGCCTTGGTACTGACAGGCCAGAGCGATACCGGCTCCCAGCGGCACCTGGACAGTTCACACCTCCATTGTTTATACAAGTAACGTAAACCAGAGTGCAGTTTGCTGTTAATGATAAAAATAAAACACCAGAAACTGATTTTCTGAAAGACTTTTGGTGGCTACCTGCGCGCCCACGATGCCGTTCCCCCCATAGAAGTGAGGGGCGTACATGTGCATGGAGCCGCCCTTCCCTTTGGCCACGCCCCCTTTGCGACCTGAGGAGAGCAGAGATGTGACTTTGCATCGGCCATGTTGACCATCAGCAGCGGCGAGGCTCACCTGTGAGCTCAGCCAGGATCTCTTTGACGGAGACGCCGCGGGTGTAGGTGTAACCATGAGCTCGGTAAGCTGTGATCAGATGATCCGAGGGGTTGATGGCCGCCTCGATGCCGGCAGCACACGCCTCCTGTGTTTGGACAAAATACAATAAAAATGGCTTCCCACATGACGTGATTTTTTTTTACTCTGGCATTGTAAAGTAAAATAAATTAGATATTTAAGATAGTTCAAAATGTCAAAAGAAAATGCACAAATAAATAAATTAGATCTACATGTTTTTGTAATATCCAACATTATTCTGTCAGACGACACGTTTCAGTCCAGGATGCTTCGGGAACCGTGCCATGATCCATTATTCACTAGATCAGTTTACATTAACTATTAAATTGTAATTAACATAGAATTTGTAAAATAGAAACATTGCTATTTTGAAAAAAATTTAAAAAGATCTGCTTTGATGAGGTGCTTATTCAGTCGCATCATAATTATATTTAGCAAAACTGTAATGGAAACGTTATCAGCAGCTGGAGCTCAAGGCCTTTTAAAAAGGCCCAGAAGCAGTTAGTGGATGATAGTGCTGCATATTTGGATTATTTTAACATTTAGTTCACCACGATGAGCACTACAGCCATGGCTGAAATATAGATACATCTGAGGCGTTTACATCCACTGCTGCCATTTTGTTTTAATGGGTGAAAATGCGTATTCAGGTGCAATTTCAACTGGATTTCTTATTAAATTGGAAATACCACAAAAATCAGTAGGACATCCAGAGCTTTGCTCACATTTCTACTGGAACAGCAGCTAGCAGCTGTGTCTTTAAACCAAGGCCAAAGCATCACCCATCCACCACCGTGCTGCTGACCCAGTCTGTCCAGAAAAGGCGTCCCTGAAGTCTCTGGCTTCATGATAAAGCCCCTCAAATCGTAGCGTAGCGTTTAACCTTCTCTACATACATTCTCTGCTCTTTTGAGTTAAAGTCAGAGTATACCAGTAGATGTCGGATACATTTTCCCCATTTCTGACTGATATTACAGTATAAATAGTTTCTAAAATGCTTTTCAACCTCTCAGAAGGTTATTGTTAATGTTTCCTCCTGAGTGAAGCAGGAGAGGTTTTCCTGGCCGTACCTGTCCATCGTAGAGGTGACAGAAGCCTCGGATGATCTTCTGCTTGTAGAGCTGATCGGCTTTCAGCTCCATGCGTCTCACCATCTGCATGGTGTGGTAATACTGCAGGCCTTGCTCCCTCGTCAGCTCCGCCTTCTCTGGAGGCCCCGCCTCCAGACTGTGCAGGTCACATTTCTACAGGAGAGAAACGGGCAGAGTTAGACCTTTCCTACTTTTAAATAGGTTTAATTTTCCCTTTATTGGTTCAAACATACAATCAACACCTCCATGTTTAGTTTGCATCAGGAGAGGCTGATGAGGACATTTGGTTTCTGCTTACCTTGATGTCAAACGTCGCCTGTGGAGTGAAGTCGGATAAGGAGCGGGAGACGACGACCCTGGCGCCCTGAAAACAGAGCGGTCCTGATTAACTGGAGCGCCGCTTCCATCAGAGGACAGAATCACAGAGCTGCTGTGAGCAGAATCAGGGCTGCCTTCCTGGGACAGACGGGGTGTGGGGGTGGGAGGGGGGCAGGGTTGGGTCCGTCTGTTTATTCTGTAGCTACAAAAAATATGTAAGGTTAACAACAAGGCGGGAAAACCGCATTAATGAAAAGCTTTCAGTTTAGTTTACCCAGAAAATATGCCTTAAATATGCCCCCCTCCCCACTCAAATCAACACTTTATCGACTTTGTAATGAACACTAACATGAATATATACAGAAATCCTGCTGATAACTAATGACTGGGATGTCCTCTGTAATATAAAATACAATTAAATCTATTTCTTTAAACACAGACGTACCGTCTGGCTGTGGTTACATTTAATAGGAGAATAGACCTGCTTAGTTTGCCATTTCTTCTTTAAACCCGAAATCAAATCATTTTTTATCCTGGAGATCTTGTATCTGTCATTTCTAGGATCAATGGAAAACTAATTAAAGGAAAGATAAGTAGAAATTTCTTAAAGTAGGTACATTTACCCTTAATTTGGCAGCTAAATAAGACCATGGAGAGCAAATAAAAGTTTTTCTTTTTACTTATTTAAGAAGGCAGGTTTCGCCTGTGCTCAGCTAAATACACAAACAAATACTGAGCTCCAGCATTTATAAACATGTCCCCAGATGCAGCTCTCCCTCATCCTTTAGACACGACAGATACATCAGAATATATACAGGCTGCCTGGTTATAAACACGTCCAGGTGATTAAACACCACAGGCATTTAGCAACTCCATTAGATCATGTTTTATCCACCTAATTCACCTCACTGTCAAACTCCTGTTTATAAAAAAAATAAAATAAAAACAGGATTATTTTATCGTTTCAAATCAGAAAAGGCTAAACTTTTTAAAAAGAAAAAAAGTAAACCAACTTTTAGAATCCAAACTTGTCATTAGGACATCCGTTTGCAGGAATGAGACAAACCATCTCCTCCATGTAGCTTTACTTATATTTCATGATAAAGTTCTCCTTTAATGTAAAGTTAATTTACTTTTTGTTGCTCATTCAGCAATAATCAGTTTCAAAACTTTAGACAGATGAAACTCACTTAGGTTTTCTAAGGTTATTCTATAAACATTATTCCTCAGGTCATGGTTGAACAGAATTGCAGCCCCACTTAAAGAACATAAACATTCTAAAGAATGAATGCTTTCAGAAAGCTTGACAGAGACCAGCTTGGTTATTTCCCATAGTTTTAATAATTAATAAATGGTTTTCAGCAGCCAAGTCATGCAGAAGCTCTGGTTAGGTTCCCCAGCCCAGTTAGTGAGCAGCCAGAAACCACAGGAGGATCTTACTGGTCCGTCTGGCCGGCCCGTCTGGGTGCTAACTAAGTGTGCAGCGCTGGCTGGTGGTGGTTTAGGTGGGAGCCGCCGGGCCGTGGGGGCTGCTGGCGCCGCCGCCTGTGGGGACGTTAGATTGACGTACTCTGACAGGTCAACCAGCAGCTGGGGAGCACAGGAGCCAACCAATGAGAGCTGAGCCAAGCCAGCGGAGCGCTAACTGAGGCTACGGGTGAGGAGAGACACCACGACTGGAGGCTAAAACCATGAGGAACGGCGTCTACGTGCTGCTCATCGCTCACAAACAGCACAACTTTACATGGAGGCCATCTTTTTATCCTCCAAAGATTTCCCAACCTCACGCTCAATCTGATTACTTCAGATCTAAAACAAATAAACTAAACAGAAATCAACTCTGAACTCCAAATATTATAAAACCTTAACAGCAACAATATCGGTTTCTATTAAGAAGACACATCAGTGGTGATATCTGCCAATTTTCTCTTTTCCTTCTAGCCCCATGAACTTTGACCTTTTGAGCTGCTAAGGGATGTAGGTGTTTGATGTTTAGGCCACAGATATTGGAAGCAACAGCTTTTAGAACTACCAATCAATCCTAAACTCCATATATTGCATTTACGTTGCTTTAAAAGTGATATTGAGTATTAAAGATGAAATAAAACTAAATTTATTGTGAGGTTGGCATTTAATCACAGAGCTATCTGAGCTTTTTCTTTTTGAGCCATTAATGGGTCGCTTCTGAATGAATCTAAACTGTACTGGATTCATTTCATTTCAATATTTTCAGTTAAAGTAAAAACTTTTCACTTTTACAATTGAAAGAAAAGTCAACCGTAACTAGGACTATTTACTTGGTAATTTTTACCCTCCCATTAAAATAAACTACAGATTCAAAACAAGTTTGTTGATCAATAAATGAGGTATTTGGCACTAAAAGATTAGAAGCAGTTTTAGTCATTTAAGTGGGAGCTGAAGCATTTGGTTTGCAGCCAGACTAAGTTAAAACACTCTTAACTAAATGTTGTGCTGATGTGAACTGCTGACACCAAACCTGAAATACAGACAGGGGGGGAGATCTAGGGTTTATCAGGATGCAAAAGGATAAAACACTTCAGGTAAACCTGGTCGCTGCAGAGGAGAGGGAGGAAGGACCAAACACCAGCTGCTGCTTACCTCCGACACCGTTTGGGCTCCCTACAGTGGAGGAGCGGGGGGAGGGGGGGTGGAGGAAAGGAGGGAGAGAAGCAACAAATAAATAATGGGGGACGTTTAATTTATGAAGAATGGAGGCAGCAGAGCAGGAAGCAGGAGAGAAAAAGCTGGCAGAAAAAAAAAACATGGATCCTATAAATCCGACTGAGTTTGTTTGGTTCTTAAGGCTTCGATTAGGGAGCTGCAACACTTACAGTTCAGACAGCCAGTTCAAAAACCCTTTAGAGGCAAAAAAAAAAAAAAAAATGTAAGGAACCAGCCTTTTATTACTAGCATTCAGATTTAAACAAAAACTTGTATAACTTTTGCAAAAACAAAATGGATCCGGAGTTTATGATGCCAGGTGAAGTAAAACGATCACAGAATCTTCTGGTATCTTTCTGCTGTGGAAGCTGAATGCTAATATTCCCATTAAGGAAAACTGCCGAACCAGTATTTCTTTTTTGTTAAATCCATATTTACAAACTTTTGTTCTTTATCCATTTTAAGCAATATTACAAACAACCGTTATAGAAGTTCCAAAGACTTAGACAAATTTTTTTGTCGTACACAGAGTGTATTCAAAGGAAATTTCCTTTTGTACAGCTTTCATGACATTTCCATTTCTTAAATTGCAACAGAACAGCTGCAGGTGGCAGATCCCCAGCTAAGATGGAATCATAAACACATCTGGATTAAAAAGAATTGATGTTGGATGTATGGTCGGTGTCTGTAGGAACATGCAGTCACTGAACGCACCACAGTATCAAACTTTCAGTGTTGCGTCCAGGTTTCACTACTGATATAGAAATGCTGATAACCAGAAACAAGATTTAAAATGTTGCTTTATTTCAAAACAATAAGCCTGATTTTTTTTTTTTTTTTATAAAACATTAAAATCTAGAAGTGCTCTTCATTTGTAGTTTCCCAGTGTTTTGTCCAAGTTTTTGGTTGCGGTTTTATTTATTTTTTTAAACCTAGTTTTATAGTTTGGATCAATAAAGTTTCTTCATGCATAAAGAACCCAAATTTTTCTCAGAACTTGTTGAAAGCAGTCAGCAGGTTGGAACCAATAATTCCCAGAAGTGACAAATTCTACAAACATCTCACAAGGTTTTAATTTAAAGTATTTCCAATTAGATTTACAGGGTGCTGGTAGTTTCCTCCAGTGGTACTCCACCCCTCCCCCACGTGTTGCTGCACAATGCTGATCAGTCCCCTGAAAGGAGAGATCCCTTCATTTGCCCTCTATCTTCCTGAAAAGTTTGCCTTTTTTATGTTTCAGGTCTAAATAACAATGACTGATCAATAATAAAAGAGACAGAATGATGTTAACTGGAAATAAATCCAAGCTGGTTTCATTGATAAACAAAACTTTCTCTAACTCCTCAGAAAGTCCCGCTCCTTTGAGCAAAAGTTAATCCAATCAACTAAAGGTTTTGCAGCCTGGAGCCAACAATCTGAATTTCCCTTCATGTTTAAACTGAATTTATTAGGAAATAATATTTAATTAGCCAAGCTGTAAAGAATTAGATGTGACTTGGTTATCTTTGTCAGTATAAACCGGTGCTGATAGGTTCAGGTATCCCCTTATTAAACAGAAGATAATTCACATTACAGACAAAAATAAAAACCAAAACACCTCTAAATATACCCTAAAATTAAATAATTAACACACATGTTCAGAGAATGTTATCCAAACAGAAATAAGGTTACATAACTACAGGAAAACAGACAATTAGCTGCTGCTGCTAAAGGGTTAGCTAACTGCTAGCATGAACCGGTTCCGTCCAGAACCTCTGAGTTCGGATCGACCCACTCACCGCATTCTTCCCGGTGATCCTGCACAGAGCGTTAGAAATGATCGCCAACATGGTTTTCATGCTACTGAAGGGCACGGTGACTGCTGAGAGGATTAATGACGGCTGCTAGCCGCTGAGGTCCGTCCGCTGCTTGTGTCCCTACGGAAAATGCTGCTTTTAAATAAGAGTTCCATGTCACGCACAAAACAAAACAAAAAAAGAAAAGGAAAAAGGTTCTCAGTGTGTTGATTGATTGACTTTATTGATCTCACAGTGGAGAAATAAATTATAATTGAATTACATCAGCTAAAATAGTTTTTTTAAAGCAGGATTATTATACAGGGTATTTACATGGGTATTTATATAGATGGATATTTATATATGTAGTTATTGCACAGGGTATTAAATAATAAACTAGCCATTGTAGTGTGGCATCGTAGAGTGTGGTAGTATTAAAAATCTACTTCTCAAAATTAAATACAATGAATGACTAAAACAAGACTTTCTCAATCAGAGGTTTAAACTAGGTCAGAGATAATTAGCAGAGCCAATGTGTCATTATTCAAAGCATGGATAAATATGTTTATCAGTCTACTGAGAAATCAAATGATACAACATTATATATAAAACTTAAAAAAAAAATATTCCAACTTTTATCATTTTATAATTTCACTCTTATTTTCTTAAATGGTAAACATTTGTGTTTACAAAAATAAGCATAGAACAAGAAGCAGAACATATAATGAGGTATACCAAGGTGATGGGTATCTACTTTTAGACATGCAAGGGAGAAAAAAAATGAACCTAATGAAAATAATTTAATTGATTTAAAGCACTCATATCCATTTATATTTTTTTCTTTGTACATTTGTAAATCGCGATGGATATAATTGAAATTCTTAAACCACTGTTGGAAATAAAATGTAAGGATAATGAGAACTTCCATTTATGAATAAGAAATGTGCAGAAAAATATTAGATTTGTTGTCAGTATCTTATATTTAATCATGTTAGTAGGGTCAATCCTGTGCATTTTCTAATCAAAGGTTTCTCATGAAATATCCATATTTGCTTCTATTGTTGATCCAGGGCAGAGGTCCAACAATAGAAACAGCTGGAGGTATGCTCATCACATCTGGCTGGAAAAAGATTTCTATAGAATGACAAAAAACATTATATATAATATCTATTCTTTATAATATGTATAATATAATATATAATAAAAATGCATTATGTTTATTGGTGATTTTTTTATGATTGAATTAAGCGAAACTTGATTGATTGGACTATTACCAGAGACCATTGTCTGACATCTATTTGCTATATCTCCTTACTGCTCATCAACTGTTAAGCTAATGGACTGAACGTTATCAGACTCTACCTCAAGAACTCAGCTGAACTCTTTTTCGTTTACAATTTCTTTTCTCTAGTGTTTGATTAGTGTATTAAACCTAATGATACTATGAGGGATTATTAGTTTTAATAAATAAAGTGCCTTTCTGTTTAAAAAAAAAGAATGACAAAAACAAGCTGCAGCAACGATAATATCAGCTACGATTAACACAGATTGACTTTCAACAACACTATCTCTAAATAGTTCATATTTCATTCGTTACACTTTTACACTCTTTAGGAGGACAGCAAGGGTATATGTGAGGTCTAATTCATTCTTAGTACACATCTATTTTTTATTTTTAAGCTGATCAACCAGGAGGATTTTATTTTGAAAGCATTCAGGGTTAAAATAATGACTTAAACTCTTTAGAAAAGCTTCACACGAAAATCCCCATGATGAAGTCATCCCATAACCTGCCCAGCAGAGGGCGCTGTGGTGACTGTCACAGCTTACTGGACCCACACCATGCATCCACCCCTCTGTATGACCAAACACTAACTTCAGACACATCTGGGAGGATGTGTGAAAAACTTCAGATCCTTTTATTATAAATTGATACTTTGAATTTTAATTGAATTTTATTGATTTCACACTGGAGAAATTTATTTCTGCATTTGAGCAGTGGGCTGGCATCCTGCGGCACCCGGGAGCAATCAGGGGTTAAGGGCCTTGCTCAGAGAGTCAGAGTGGCAGTCTGTGGGAGTGGGTTTTGAACTCACAACCTCATGATTCCAAGCCCCATGCCCTAACCACTATCCCACCACTCCCCATTTAAAGAAGATTTATGGCCTCTTTGCTGCAAGCAGTTATGGCTCACCACAAATATAAAACTACAGTCGTAGTAGGACTGCTTGGTGGCTCACTGTTGCATTGCTAACACGAATAAACATCCATTTCCCGTCCATCGCCATGTTTAGGATGATGAAGAGGAAAATGTTGGCTTCTCTCCAAACCATCCAACTATAGGAGCTTTTCATCACTTAGACACACGTGAAAAGTTCCTCCATTAGTCAAATGCTGTAATGCCAACTTCCACCAGGCTAAATTAAAAGAAAAGTTTTCTAAACCTCTTCCTTCCTCTGATTTTAAACTTTTATCAAGTATGTTTTTTGTAACATTAAGAATTTCTCCTCAGATTAAAGTAATTTAGATTAGACAGCAGTAGTGCTAGTAGTAGTACGTCAATATCACAATACTGTTACAGCCTTCCTGTATATTGATCAGGTAACACATAACACAGAAAATAAAGATAAACATAAAAGTAAATGCACTGCATAAATATCAAACGTAAAAACAAAATTCGTTTTTAATTGATATTTTAAAATGTTAAATATCTCCAATCTTAGACCAAAGGTTAGCAAACCTAACAGTGCAGTCCCTCTGCTAAGTTCTTGAATTTTTTTTCATTGTATTTTTAGGATTAAAGTCTCAATCAATACTTTTTCAGACTTCTTGCAGGAATTTCTATGTTTTTTTTTATTCAATGAGTTCTTTGAAGTTAAAGCTGCCTTTGACTGTTGAAGTTAAACTGCTGACTGGTTTTAGTTTAAGGTTGTGATCCAGCTGCTTTACTTTTTTAATATGTTCTTTTTTTAAACTTTCTTCTATATCATTTGTTGTGCTCCAATTGATTAATTTGTTTTGCAAATCTTTTTGATTTTATTTTTCTGCTATTTTGTTATCTAATCCATGTAAAACTCTTTTAATTCTCCTTGTACTAAATTGTGCTATATACATAAAATTGCTTTGCATTCTTTCTCACAATATGGCAAATCTCCTAATTTGTCCTTTAAAACTGAGAGGAAACAAAGACAGAAATAAGATAAATGATGTTATCAGCAGATATTTTCTGTCATGTCTAAAAACAATAAAGGATCCATCCAAACGACACAGTGCCTCAGAGATGCATCTCCTCTCTGTCACCCCACAGACCTCTGATCAGATCAGAAACCTGATTTTTTTTTGGCAGACTGACCTAGTTGGTATCTATTTATGCATTAAATGAAATAATTTAGAGAAAATTGCTTTTGTGACATGAGGCAGGTAACAAACCACCCCAGTATGGTTTAATGATGGATCTAAAGAGCAGCCAAAGTCCACAGAAAACTCTCCACAAACACTGATGGAGAGGAATGTAAGGAATAACAGAAACCCTCATTAAAAATGTAACTAAACTAAATGAGAACTGGATCAAAACTTATTCACTTTAAGAAGGGAGGGAACCTGACAGAATGTCGGGTTTGAAATAGCATTAAAGACACAGGAAGGACTGTTAATGAGGTAAATATAAAACGTATTTATTGCATTAAATGTCACCCCAACACTTGCAGAAACAAAAAGTAACAGTCTGTGCATATCTGTCAGTTTAACCGTACTTTACTGTTATGGTCATCACTCAGCTTTAGTTCTTTATATATGTAAATATATAATAGAGCCTCAGATATCAATTGTTTTAGTAATCTATTGAACTTTTAATCACAATAAACCCTCAATAAACAAGGATTTAAACTGAAATTAAACAAAAAATTAAAATACAAATGTGTTGTAACAAAAAACAAAATCTTCTGTTAACAAATGGGAAGGACTATATCCTCCTATTACTATATATATATATATATATATATATATATATATATATATATATATATATAGTAGTAGGTTGGGAATTGTGTGGCTGCTTAGAAGCTGCATGTAAAGGCTTTATTGTTTTAAAAGGAATACATGATAAAGCTTAAATATCCACAGCAGATAAACTTTGGTAGAAAAGCAGCTTAAAGTATCTGAAGTGCGTCTGTGGTCTCATATAGCTGTGGTTTGCTCCTCTGACCTCTCAGGACTCCACGGTTTGGTTAAAGTGTCTTTTCCCGTCCAGGTAGAGCATCGACTCTGAAACAAAACAAAATCCTGGTTAACGGAGGCGATGGAGGCCAAACGCTGAGGAGTAGGAGCTCAGAAACAGAGCAGAGGGAGGAGTTAGGACACAGGAGGGAAACGTCAGGCTAACCTCCGTACGTCCTGGGAACGATGCTTGGGACGTCCCGGTCCGAAGCGAAGGTGTAGTGAAAGATGTTGGTGGTGTTGTGCTGCTGAGTCAGCGGGTCAAACACCTCACTGTGAACTCTGACCTGGATGTATTTCCCCTGGGTGTAACACACCTGAAGCACGGAAATAGAAACAGCTTAGAGGTTCTCCACCATTTCAGCCTTTTTACAAAACTCTTTCTGAGCACTGATTTAGGCAAACCTGGGTTTTATGTCACTAAATTAGAAAGCATAGGGACCTGTGGGGCTGTTTGATAAAAATATATTTATCATCACACAATTAACAGGAACATTAGAAGAAAATAATAAAACTAAACTTTCTTTATACAGGTTTAACAGAACGATCTGATCTTGAATCATCATAATTAGTAGGTAAAAAAAAAAAACTAAAAAAAGAAAACTCACCTAACTCCACACTCACAGTATTAAACATTTAGATTGCATTAAAAGACAAGCATACTCCCTTGTTCTCTAAGGGAACTCCTGTGGTTCGCTTCCAGCTGTTTTTCTAAGCCGGTTTAACTTCTCTATACCCCTTTTCAGATCATTTACATTAATCCATGTAAGTTCTCTGGCTGTATTTACTATTAGGTTTATTTGGTAGAGAGTTTTGTTTCTTTTTATGTTCAGGTAAATTTAGTTAGTTTGGAAATTGGTGTTTCCTCTGACAGGAAATCCACCAATAACTGAAGGATGATTGCCTGACCTGGGAGGAGAGCATCAGCAGGGAGCCGATCTCCACGGGTTTCTGGAAGAGAATATCATCGACGGCCACCAGACTCGGCCGACATCCACTGAAAAGCACAGAGAGGAGAGAATCAGAACTGATCTGGCGCCCCAACAGAACCAGACTGATCCAAATATCTCACCCAAAGGAGCAGGCGTTGGCCCAGCCCAGCTCGTAGGCTTTCCTCATGAGAAAACCTCCAAATATCCTGTTGAAGATGTTTCTCTGCTGCTCAAGACACAAACATTTAGGAGTAAATAGAAACTTCATCGGTTCTAAAACTGATCTAAGGTGGGATAACATCAATTCCCCTTAAAACTGTTTAAAACAACACAAAGTTTAATCTACCAATGGACACCAAGTTCATGTTATCTCCATTAGGATTACTTCTGCTCACTAATGCAGAATGATGAGAGAAGATGATTTAAGGTCTATTTCAACTGAAAAGCCACTCCGGGAGGAAGAAGCCATTAAAAACACAAAACAAACCAGATTATAATTTGGACTCTGAGAGAATGAACTCATAGTTTGGACATGAAGAATGAAAGAATGAAGAGTTTGGCCATGATGACCAGACTGGTGATGCATTTAGAGGAAAAAGGGGAGGAAGCTTCCAGGAAATGTGATGTACGAGGGTGGCAGCACCATGCTGTGGGGGTGTTTTATTGCAGGAGGGACTGATGCAATTCACTAAACTGATTTCATTATGAGTAAAGAACATTATGTGGAAATAAAGAAGCAAAATCTCAGAATATCAGCCGGGAGGTTTAAGATGGGTCTATCAGAAGGACCAGGACCTTCAGAATACCACAGAGAATCAATGGCTTAAAAGAGCAGAAACAAAGACCTGATCCAAGTACGGTAGGTATGGAAGCTGAGAGCGGTCATGTCCCTCTGATACTTTTTCACTGTGGTTTTCTGGAGAAAACAAGTTCATTTTCACCTTATCTAAAGATAACGAAAGCCGTTTTTTCGTGATAACGAGATGATTGGTATATGTTAAAACTGATTACCGGTACATCCTTTAATGCCACAACAGTGGGAGAGGATTTATAAGTCATGGCAGCCTAACTGTAATTCTGTAATAAATAATCCTGTGTGAGGCGTGCTTTGGTGACGCAGTGGTTAGTACACATGACCCATGTATGGAGGCCTTAGTCCTCGATGCGGGCGACCCGGGTTCGAATCCAGCCTGTGGTTCTTTCCTGCATGTGTCTCCCCTTCTCTCATACCCCCTTTCCTGTTAGGCTGTCCATCATAAAAAACGGTCCACTAGTGCCATAAATAAAATAATAATCCTGTGTTTAACTTTCAGGTAACAAGACAACATTGTTGGTTTGATGATTTTCTTCCACTTCTGATTCATAAGCAACTAGACCCGTGCCTCCGGGTTACGCCCCCAGCCCCGGTGTTACGCCTCTAACAGCTATAAGATGCATTAACCCCCAATATGAGTCCAGATTTAAAATTTTCATTCAAAAACATTCAGATTTGTTTCGACTATATACCATAAAATCCAGTCATCCACCATGATCTGACAATGAGTAAAAAGAGAAAGGAAACTAAAAAACGGATTATTTGTGCGCACGAGGTACCACAACTGCACAACTATGGGCCCTACAGGCATGGATGGACTGGGAATCCAGGGCTGTTGGTCTGCCTCATTCATTACTCATAAAAGGTTAATCATCTTGTTATCTCAAGATTCAATAAATGTTTTCTCATTCGAGAAAATAATAGTTTAAACGTGATAATGAGATAGTGATGTCGTTACCTCAAGAAGGCAAAGGAAAAAAAAAGTTGAGTATGACCGCTCTAGGGCTCCGTACATAGGACATGGGGCCCAAGGTTGGAAAGAGTGAGAGCAAGACGGCCTGCAAACTAAACTGTTTGGACGAACCGCCCAAAAATACCAGCAAGTTGTGGAAGGAGGGAGAGAGAGAGAGAGAGAGAGAGAGAGTAGTAATAGTCTTCTGTCTGTGGTCACCATGGCACCTCTGCATGAGTTGCATGTTTTACCATCACCATGCCTCAGACAGTTTTAAATTATAAATTAAAATGTATTCTGGCAAAGCTCTGGATTCATGCTGGAAAATGTTCACATTTTTTATATTTTGTTATTAACTAAATTTTAAGCTCTGTACTATTCAACCAGGACATAAATTAAAAACAGCTGAAGTGAAGCTTTTTCCTCCATCCTGCAGTTCTTCTGTCTCACCTGAGGGTGGCAGATCTCCAGTCCTTTCAGTTTAGCGTCCTCCATCCAGACAGACTTTGGAGGTAAAATTCTGCTGCGGAAACTAACCGTGCTGAAACAGGAGGGGACATAAAGCTGCATGAAGGACGTCTGATAACAACAGAAATAACTTAACATGTTCAAAGCAAAGGCTGCAAGGCCAGGAGTCAGCTGAGCTGCTGTCCTGCTGCCTTTAGATGCATCCCTGCTCTAATCAAATGGAATCAAACAAACAGCTTAAAGGAGCCCTGAAATGGAAACTCTGTGTTTGGATTCAGCTACAGGACAGCAGCTCTGCTCTGCTCATACTTTGTGTCCAGGGTGTTAAGAAACAGATCATGGATGATCCTCCTCTCCTCATCTGCTGGAGCGACCTTCAGCAGCGACGCTGTGCTGAGTTCAACACGCCGAGATTTATTCGCTGGAGAAACAAGGAGGATCAGACATTATTCCAACAGATAACAAGGTCATCTGATGCTGGGCTCTCCAACAGAGGTCCTGCATGTTTCAGATGCTACGCAATGAGCGCCTTACCTCCTCTGCAGGCTAATAACCCTTTTATTCAGGGGAGGCAAACAGCTAAACATGCAGGAGCAGGGTTGGAGCTGTGAAATATCAAAGTGACAGACCTTCTCCTTCCTGCAGGAGCTTCTCTTCCTCTGGACCTTCAGGCTTCAGGGGATTCACAAACGCAGCCCTGCAGAGAGGAGAGATGCAGCAGAAACAACTAAATCAGCCAAAGCAGGTGGGAAGGTTATTTATTTAGTGACGTAGATCGTTTTGCTGGAACTTCCCGCAGGAGGGGTGTTCATTTACCTGTTAATAACTCTGTTTCTCCAAACTACAGTGAAATAATCACACTGTTCTTATTTTTAAGTAATTTCTTTACAATAAATCTGTTTATTTTTCGATTTTTATCTTTCTCTTCCAAGGCAAAGAAAGGATTTTCACTGCTTCTGTCTGTAGAAGCTTTTGCCGTTTAATGTGAGCTTTCAGTCAGAAAGAAGTTCAAAGCTTTCTGACCCAGAGCTCCATTAAAAAGTAAAAACTTGCACAGAAACCAGTGAGTGGACTATTTTAGTTTCCCAGCACCTTAAGAAAGACATTTCCAGGTTGTAGTCCTGCTGCAGCATCTGTAAGTTTAAAGAATTATCTGAAACCAAACTGAAATCGGCCTCCGTTTGCATTTTTAAAAACCTCTTTGTACTCTAAAGTTTCCCAGTTACATCTATCTCTACCTAGTCAACATTAGAGTGTATTTTTAAACATACCCCGTCTCATGTTACGGTGAATAAAATCCATCTAAAACCTCATTCTTTGACCTGAAACAGCCTCTATTTGGGTTCTGATGGATTCTCAGACTGATGTGGTTCTGAATGGTTTGAATCAGCAGCAGGAACATTAATCTCCAGCCTTTGAAGTCTGGTTCCATTCAGCTTTTAGATGCGTCTCTTATCTAACAAACCGGAATAAACAGCTAATTTTATTACTCAACATCTAGTATAATTCTTTAGAGATCTTCTATCGCTATAATTATTTGATAAATGTCCAGAAACAAAGACAAAAACTTGACATCTAAACAAAACTGGACAAAGACACCTATAAAGTTAGCATAAATATTGAGTTTAGGTGTCATTTTTTTAGTGCTTCATTTGGCACGGTTGTAGGATTATTAATCACTATAATGTTGTTTTCTGGATTTAAAAGGAAATGTAGATATAATGAAACAGTTCTAATGTCTCACTGGGAGTTACTGTTTTTTTTCCTAGCAGACGTGTAGGCCATGATCTGCCTAAACCTACGCTAACTTTCCAAAGTTTTTTTTCTTCATATTGCAGGACGGAAAACAAAACTTTATTTTATGCTTTATTTTATGCACTCTGATGGATTCTCAGACTGATAAGGTTCTAAATTCCAGTCTTTGAAGTCTGGTTCCATTCAGTTTTTAGATGCGTCTCTTATCTAACAAACCTGAATAAACAGCTAATTTTGTTCCTCAACATCTAGTATAATTCTTTAGAGATCTTCTGTTGCCCTAATAATTTGATAAAGGTCCAGAAACAAAGACAAAGACTGGAGTTTGACACTTGTGACCTAAAGCAAAGTGTGTCAGTGCTGCATGGTATAGATGGATCTGGGGTTAAAACAAAGCAAAGATAATCAGGAAGGAAGTTCAGCAGTAACCCGGCAACAGAACATTAGTTTGCAGTTTTTTCCTCCACTTTTAGCAACTTCTCTACTTTAATTTGCTGTTGCTGCTCTAACTTGTAAAATAGACATTTTTATTTGACCTTCATCAGTTGGACATTCTGCAATTTTTCAAACCCTTTTTATAGTAATATCCACCTGTATATTATATTTGGCACATATCCAGCTGTATATTTAGTTCATAACACTAGTTATCTCAATATTATTTTCATTATTTATAATATTATTCATCTCTATACTTCAGTTCAGTAGAAACCCATCTCCTGTATTTATGGAACCATTATTTATCCTGCACTTGCTGCTATTGCACCTCTGATTAGACCTAAACTGCATTTCGTTGCCTTGTACCTGTACCTGTGTGTGTAATGACAATAAAGTTGAATCTAATCTAATCTAATCTAAATAACTGCACAGTATCAACGGTAACATTTTAACCCTTGTTGTAATTTATTCTTTCTTCAAAACAAGTTTTTGGATTGTTTTGGGGGTTTTTTCCCCCCCTTTTTTTGGAAAGGATACTGAAAACAAGAATAATATTTATGGCATGAAATAATAAATGGAATTAGGGTATGATTATATAATTTAAACTTCATCATACTCCTTTTCAGACTCACAGTCATTGAATAAGTTATGCATTAACATGAATTTGAGTCTGTAAATTTGATAGAAAGGTATTGTATTTACATTTAGAAACATTTTATTACATTTTGCTGGTGAGATGTCTGTCTGAAATAAAAAAGTATCATTATCATCATTCTTTTTTATTTTCCTGTGTAAATCTCCCTTCTATAAAAGCTTCTCACTTTGCTGCTGCTGCACCAAAATCTTCCACATTGCATACCGGTAATTTCTGTTAATGTGATTTAGCTGCGATGAACCAAGGGAACCATGTAAAACAGGCAGGACAGCAGCTCTGGACAGATGGACGTTGCTTCTTTAATGTGGTCTGCAGGTAAAAGAGCTGCAGTGGAATCTGAATCCAGTAGGAAACCAGAGCAGCCGTGAAGGCAACGTAAATATGTGCAACATCACACTAGCAAAGGGCTGTTTGGATGCAATGTTTAGGAGGAAGCATCACAAGCAGGACAATAATGCATCTCAGGGTGTATTATAGCAGAAATTGAGTGAAGATTATCAGTCATCCAGGTCAAAGTCATTCCCGCCATCATCGCAACCCCAACCCCTGTACAGGAGAGCGGGAGACCTCGCCTATTCAGCCAGGCCATCGATGCCCTTTGACAGACATATTCAGGTATGGGGCACTGCAGGCTAACAAAAGAAGCTTAACGACCCCCATTCCAAATGGGTGGACCCCTTCTTCAGTGTCAATTTGCAGGTTTTCAAATAAAAAACAAGGCTTTGTTGGGCTACTGTATAAAACCTTGAACTTAACGCTACTCCTGACATTTTTAATTGAAAAAACTTCCTAGATGGGAAGCAAAATGTCTTCAAACTTGGATACAAAGCACAGTGGTTTATTTTTAATTTTCTTTTATTTTGGAACATCTCAGGAAATGTCTGTACCTCTTGTTGGCCGGGTCCCGAGCCACCATGACAAACGTAGCATCCAGAACGGGGGAATAAGCTCCGTCCCGGTACTGCAGGAGGAAACCAAATGACACTTTCTGCTGTATAACTGCATAACCTTCTGTTCGTTATATTTACTCAGCATTCAGACTGGAAAAGTTCATAACTACTGCTACTCTGATCGAGACCAGAGAAACGTCTTCCTTGCTTTTGTTCACCTGTGACATGTGCATCTTTGCCTCGATGGACGACCTCCCGACCCAGGTCACCTGACCTGTGAACTTGATGTCGCAGTCGGGGTAGATGACGTGCTGCCTCATGTCTGAAACATAAAACCAGAGCTCAGAGCTGGACGGGATCCGCCTCCAGACGCTGGGACAGTGATTTATTGCAGCCTCATACCGATCTTATCCACCAGCGCCGTGACGATGGACAGAGGAGACCTCTTCAGAGCAGAGTTATATGTGTGGGAGTAGGAAATGAGGACTGAGGAGGAAGAGGAGGAAACATTTCAGCTTCTGAGGCCTTCTAAGGTCTGAGGGAAATCTTTGTTGCTCCGACTGATACCTGCCAGGCTGTCCAAGTCCTCCAGGATCCGTCCAAACCTGAGGAGGAACACGGAGCAGGTCAGTGGAGAAAAACAGCCCCCAAAAACAGCCTGCCACCAGCGAACAGGTCCATGTTACCTGACCGTGTTGTGGTAGGTCAGGTACTTCTCCCTGAGCTCCGGCTCTGAGCCCAGAGGAAGGTGGACCTCCAGGAAGCTGTCCTTCATCCTCTTAGCAGGAAGTTCACTTTGAGACTTGGCCAGCTTGGATGACAGAGACACACGCTCTGCCATGGCCTGCTGATGGTCGCTGTCCACGGCAGAGAGACAACAGAAGAACATCAGTGATTACAGCAGATCCTGACAAAACACCAGCATTTACTGGGCTCCTTTTCCTTACCGGGATTCATTTCACTCACACTTTCTTAATATTACACATGCTGCTTGAGATGCGGAGCCCTCTAGTGGCCAAAACTGTAAACTACAACCAAATGAACCAACCAGCAAAAGTTTAAGATCTAAATTCTTTCTGGGTTTATTTGTTTTTCTGGGGCTGCGAACAGCCTTCATTAGAGACACACTTTGACCTCTTAGTTAAAGGTCATATTTCACAATAAAACATAATAAAAAAACATGCTAATTTATGTAAATACAGTTAAAGTTGTCTTTCCTGACTATTTCTCCTTTTTCCAGCAATTATTGGATGAGAAACTCTCAATAGGATGTCGGTGCATAACATCTCACACATAAAGGTCATTTAGAGGGACTTATTTACTAAACGGTCCTTTTTTAGGACTGTTGGAGGAGGTCAGAGAACTAAAATACAGAAAGGATTTAAACTCAGAACTTTAAACGGTGCCGCCATCTGTGTTCCTTCACAGCCTTTTATGACATAACCTGCATTACATGTCTTTAGTTTAAAAAAAAGGCTTAAATAAAAATCTCAATTGATTAAATTAGAACTAATGAGTCAAAAAAGATGAATTGGTAAAAGAGAAAGAACATCTGAAAGGAACATGTTTAAAATGTTATTTAACCAGGAAAAAAATCCCATTGAGATGAAAAACCTCTTTATCAACGCAGTCCTGGCCAAGAGGCAGCAAAGTTACATAAGAAACTTAAATAAATTAAAATAAATGACAGGTACATAAAAAAATATAAAACATATCAAGTAAAACAATTACAGGTCATTGAGGCTGCTTCAAATTCTTTCACTTTCAATTTAAAAGCATTTAAATATAAAAACTAGGTCAACTTCCAGTTTCTTTGTAAAAAAAAAAAAAATTCCACACACAGGGAGCTGTGTAGCTAAAGGGTTTCTTCCCTATTTTTGTACGGGCAAAAGGAACAGAGAGCAACAGCTGGTGGTTGGATCTCAGAGCATAAGAAGCCATGCTTTTCTCTGTAAGTAAGGTACTAATGTAAGAGGGCAGTAATCCAAGAAGGACCTTGGAAATCCAAAGTTTACCAATGACACTGCCTCCTCATAGAGAGGAAAGGCCATCCCACCTGAGAGCAAAGGTCACAGTGATGTCATGGCTCTACATTTAGTGATCAACCTTAATGAAGCATGTGAAACAGACTCCAACATTTGAAGACATGAAGAATCAGCATTCTTATAAAATAAGACTAAAATCCATCAGGGAAAAGAAAAAAAATACACAAATAGTTTTATACCTCCAGTTTGTCGAAGCCCCAACTATTTCTCTCAGCCGGTTCCGCACTGAAACAAGAGAAGAAACAGATTTATGTTGCTCTGATGCGATGAAGAGGAGTGAATGACTCAGAGAATGAAGGTTTGTTTCATATCGTCTCACCAGAAAAAGCAAAATATTTACTGTTGTAGCTTTTCTCTATCATTAACAACTGGTAGCAAACAGAAACTCGTTGAGTTAATAGCCAAAACTGCTGAATGTTGCTTCACAAAAAGGCTAAAGCAATGAGACAATATGAAACAAAACAACAGCTACAGAAGGAGAAATTAGAAAAGGAAGTTAACTGCTGCAAAAGGAAGGATTACATCTTCCAGGTAAAGAGACACTGTGTGAAAAAGGAGCCCTGAAATGAGGTCAGCTTCAGGAAAGTGGAAGAAAAGACATGCAGAGGGAATTAGGGGAAAATTAAAGAGACCTGAACACCTGAGGTTCAGGTAGTTAAGATTGCTTAAGAATTACCATTTGAAACGTGTAAAAGTGGATTTCCTGCAACGAAAACAAGATTCAAATTTACAGGCTGAGCAGAAATTCATCAATAAACCACAGACATAAACTAAACTTGAGTTTAGGGTCAGAATCTACAGCTTAAGGTGGATATCACAGTAGGATGTAAAGGTAGCAACTGTTGAGCCATAAACCATGCTTTTATTTTGGACATGGGGACCAATGGCCATGCTGATGTTGATCAAACTCCTGCAACATCCCCCTAATAAGACACTCCCACAGGGACAACTGATCCTTCCCCCACCATGCTTTGGGACAACGGACTCGTCTCAGACTCTCATTCTCTATGCCATGAATTTCCTCTGAGGTTCACACCATGGAGACACCATGATGGAAAGAAACTCAAGCCAAGGACCAGAACCTGCAGACTAAGAGGACCTGGTGGCTAATTTCTGCACCAAATTGATGCAAAAACAGACTGATATGTAATATTTCTCGCTGAGTTTAAAGCAAACGTTGAGATACCAGAGACTGGATGAGAGGAGCATCTGAGAACAGAGAACATTAGCTTCCCTGCTACGAGCTTGACATGCTAAGCTTCTACTCAGCCTTTTCCAAAACAACGATCAGCAGAGGTTACAAGTCTGTCACATTTAGGGAGGGTTTGCAGCTAAACAGTTGGGTTTTTGATATTTTACTGTTGTGCAAGCTAACGGCGACCATACGTAACGTCATGCTGACATGTTTGCTTTTGTTTATTAAGCTAAGAATATTATATAATATAATACATTTGGAATGTTGTGATACATTTATTTTATACAAGGACAGAGTTTGTTTAACCTTGATTTGGGCCTGATTCCCCCTTCCATCTGTTGTCCTGACACACAGCCAGCAGGGCGTGTGTTTACAGAGCGATATATGATAGCCTGGATTTTATTTGATTAGATTTCAAAAAGTTAAAGTTGAAAAGAAACCACAGGACTTTGTTTTCTGAGTTTAAAGATGTTTCGCTTCCAATTCAGGAAGCTTTCTTATTCATGTCAGGATTAGCGTTGAGTTCCAGGCTTTTATAGAGTAGCCCAACAAAAGCCTGCTTATGGCTTTGAAAACATGCAGATTGAAAGTGGAAAACCTGCTGCACCCTTTGATAATGGGAGTCATTGAGGTCGTTATTGGCCTGCAGTACCTGATGGTGGCCCATTCCTCCTAAAGGGCAGTCGTTAAGGGTCATTGTTGGCCTGGCTGACCTGGTGAGATTATTAGCAGAGCGATGGGGGTTGAGATGGTAGCTGGAAGGAATCAACTGTATCGCTGCATTGCAGGTTTTTGAGAGATGGAACCTGAGTCCACCCCCTCTGTTCCTTCACGCCGCTTTCAAACCTCCTGTATACTTTATCTAAAATGTGAACATTCTGGTCCTCAAACAAATGTCCTTAAGGTGTAGGTGTACTGCGGAGTCTTGTTTGGAGGAGGATGTCCTCTGTGTTGGGCCATGCTTCTGTGGAGAGGTTGATTGGTTTCTCCATTATAAAGATCAAAGTATTCCTCACTGCATATACCACTCCGCTCATCTTAAGTCTGGGGTTTTATCTTTAGGATGCGCCAGTCTCTATTTAAGGGTCTGTTTGGTTTGAAATGTGCTGGGATTTTGTGTTTGGAGAAATTCCTCATGAGTTTCTCAGAGACTACAGCAACATAAGGGATGGAGATGTTTTAGTGTTTGATCTTCTCACCGTTATGTTCTGCTGCGTATCTTTTGGATTTCCTTGCTGATTTGAAAAATGCCCAATCAGGGTATCCACAGGTTTGGAGAGCATCTTTGATGTGTTTCTGTTCTTTGTGCTTCCCTTCTGTTTTAGTAGGGACATGTTCTGCCCGGTGTTGACTGAAAGTCTGCGTTCCAGTGGGTGGTGATAGTCAAAAAGAAGATATTAGTCTGTGTGAGTGGGTTTCCTATACAGCTCTATGTTGAGGTTTCTATCTCCTTCCATGCTCACCAGACAGTCGAGAACAGGCAGCTTGTTGTTGTTAGCATCCTCCCTGGTGAGCCTGATGTTGTGGGCTACTGAGTTGATGCTTCTGCATCATTTAGTTGGATTTTTGAGATAATGTGACTCATCTGCAGGTGAGTTTCTGTGCTCATTAACCAATCAGATGCTACAGATGCTAATGCGTAACTGTAATGAGCCCCATGAACAGTTTAAATAATGTCACTATAGGCTGCAGCTCTGGAAATATGAGATAAAAAACAACAACAACACTATATAATGCAATTGTATCACAGTTAAATCTAATTTGGATAATTTTTCACATTTAATTATTTGTTCTAAACAAATATTCATAGGTGTATATAAAAAAATTCTATGAAAATATTCAAATTATAATCAGATATTTTCATTTAAATATATTTGATGTAAATGGTTACCCATATGCATGTTTGTAAAACCTTTCTACTTCCTGCCCATCATTGTTTGCATTGAATGACTGAAAATAAATATATAAAAATGATTAAAACAGACAATTTTATCAATCTGAAATTGATGCTAGAGAATGAAAACAGTGCAGCAGCAGCAGACGATTGTCCTTGTTTAGCATGTTCAACAGTTCTTTAGTGAACAGAGTGAAACAGGCATCCCTGAGGTGGATCAGGACTGACTCACCCTCTGCCATGTCGGGGGCCCTCCCATGATTAGCGGCTGCAGCTATGCAGAGCGACCTGCTGGTCAGAGAAGAGGCAGACCTCAGGGACAGGAACCTGGACCAGACAAACAAAAACAAAGAACAATAAACTGGGAGACATCTCTCTGTATTTAGCTGCATTTACATCCATTCATTCAGCCTATATATTCACAGAACCGGTCTGGGATGTTCCCCGCATAGAGGCGATATTTGGTCCCTCCTTAAAGTTCTTGTCCTGTCCAGACCTTTCAGTCGACATAGGAGTCATAATCATGTATTTAACAGTTAAATTATTGATTTGCTGCAATTCTGACCTCAATTTGTGTCCTTAAAAAGTAGAATAAATAGTTTGGAACAGGTTTCTCTGCATATCAACATAATTGTTTTTGTCATTCTGCTCTTAATAAATTAACTGAATAGTCCAAAAGGCTAATATTACCGACTGCTAGGTTTGCATATTTGTTCCATTTAAGAGCCTCTTAGCTTTGCAGCTGTAATTAAAAACACTATGGAGGCAATAAACTTTAATTTCCACATCACTTTTCTGTTTTGGGACTAGATATATTTACAGACAGCTGAAATTGACTTTGTAGTAACAGAAAAAAAAGGGCAGAAGGCCTTTTTCAGCCAGCTGACAGGCAGTGAGCAGCAGCCACTACGGGAAGGGCTGTTGTTTTATGCTCCATCCAAGCAGTGGAAACTTCTGTCGCTTCCTTGTGAAAAGTGAATAAAACTGTAGGAAAGGTTGATGGATTATTTGATCACTTTGGTTTCTATGCTCTTCTTCTCTCAGTTAAAGTGAGATGTAGTTTAAACTCTGAATCGGAAATACTTTAATGATCCCAGGGGGGAAATTATCTTCGTTACACACTCCAGTATACATATAACATATTTATAGATATACAACATACCACAATAAAAGAAAGAAAAGATATATATATATATTTTTTTTTTTATGAAAAAGTCAGAATTCTTAAAAATCGTGGTGTCACACTGTGAACCAGTTGATCAGTTATTAGTACACATCTAAGAATAAAAAGTGACCTACTGATGTAACCCTGAGCTTTGGAAGCCCAAAGCTTTATTCTGTTTATTCTGCATAAACAGAATAAAGAAAGAAATCAATAAATGGATGAATGGCCCAGCCCTAGTTCCAGCCAACTTTATATCCCGAGAACCAGAAGTAAACATGGAGAAGCAGCTTTTAGTTATGAAGCATAGCAGAAAGTCCATCTGTTTTTGGTACCTTTAGAAGGGTTTGAGTGGAAATAACCTTTGCAATAATTGTAGCACAATAGGAGAAATATGCCATATGGACAACAGATGTCCTGACATGATTTCATGTTCAGAAAGATGTTGTCTTACTAGAATAACTTGTCTGCATTTGAACACTGTGTGCAGTCAGAGTTTCCATTGTGGTTTGTTTAAACTGCTGCACATGAGTCAGGATGAAAGAGACACACCCTCTGTGGGCACACAGGGCTGGGCGGACTCCTTCATTGGAGAAATACATTTCATCATTAAAGCCATAATTCTGAGGACAGATATCTGATACTATCAGTTTAGAAATCTGCACCAATCCCAAAGACTCACTCAGTCATTTTTGTGAAGTTTTTAAGCATTAAATCCAGGTTTTAACCCCCACCGACCTGACTGAGAGCATGCTGAAGTCTGAGCTCGCAGAGCAAAGCGTCCAGGATCCGGATGAAACGAGAAAACTGAACAAAAACACCACAGAAAGCAGAAATCTTCTCTGGAGGACGCAGCGCTGCCAAAGTGACGAGTTTCCGGGTTCCTACGTCACCACGCTGTCCCACAGACGCCCTGCCGAGAAACAAAGGGTGTCTGCGCCCTGAGTATGGTCTGCAAGGTATCTGGAACAAACCAACCTTCCAGTGAATTATAACCAGGATGACTTGTACCCCTAGTGGTCCGCGACTGCATTTCAAGGGCTACGAGTAAATATTTTATAATAAAATAAAATAGGGCTGGGCTCTGTTTTGCTTTGTGGTGACCCAATTGAAAAATGAAACACGCTTTTAACAACCAAAAGCTAAGTTTTTCTTATATGTAAATCCCTTTATATTCCCACAATGGGGAAATTCACTCTCTGCATTAAACCCATCACCTTGGGGAGCAGTGGGCTGCCGCTGTGGGGTGCCCGGGGAGCAGTGTGGGGTTAAGGGTCTTTGCTCAGGGACCCAGAGTGGCAGTCTGTGGGAGTGGATTTCAAACTCACCTCAGGACCTCAGACTCTATGCCCTAAGCACTAGGCCAACACTCTCCCACTAAAACCTGTGGAGATGCCAGGGAGTGAACCTGAGGCCTCATACATGCAAAGCATGCGCTGTGTCACTAAGCTACATCCCCACTGACTTATATGTTTGAGTTCATCCTCGATACACATCAAAACCAAGCAGAGGAGCAGACTGGATGTAGAGAACAGCCTGGGATCAGAGAGCATATAGAGCATATTGACAGACACATTTTTTTTTTATCTTTAATGCAAATTGGCTATATAATTGTTTACAATCTTGGTATAATTGCTGCTCTATCTGGGTCAGCTAAAGTCATGTTTTACAGTCTCTATACTCCAGTTAACGATCAATTGATTACTAAATTATTTGACGATTATTTCAATAATTATTTTGATTAATCTGATTAATTGTTTCAGACCTGAATGTGATCATAGGTGACTTACTCAAAAGAGCTCGAGTTTTATAAATACTGGTTTATAATATGAATTTATTTAGTATTTAGTGTGATTTCTTACCAACTTCCAGGCAACATATTTATGTTGTTTTTATTTGAGATGGAAGGAATAAAATGCCAAAGAATTACATGTTCAAATTAAAAGATAAAAATGGTCTTTCTTCTATACTCAGGTATTGTACGTTCCACTTTTGGACAATAATCAATACTTTTGACTGAGAGGGGAACTCATGGTAGGACTAAATGCCTATAATAATTTAACTTTGTTGATGTCCCATTTGAGAAATTCCCTCTCTGCATTTAACCCATCCCCTTGGGGAGCAGTGGGCTGCCATTGTGTGGTGCCCAGGTAGCAGTGTCGAGTTAAGGGTCTTGTTCTGGAACCCAGAGTGGAGGCAGTGGGGATCAAACCGGGTACCTGCAACCTTCTCAGAGCACAAGCACACTGCTCTAACCACTAACCTAGCACCCCCCGTTCTCTCTAATCTTCACCATGCTTAAAAACTAGAACTGTTTCATTCAGTGGTTCACTTGACCCACTTGGAACAACCATTAATAACTGTCAAATTTAAACTGACAATGATTACATTGAAATACTTTCTGATCATCAAATATTTCAATTTGGAAAATAAACACCACATGAAAAAATGAAATTCTAACTATATTAAATATATTAACCGATTACCAAAAATTTGGCAAATACTCTAATATGTGTGTATATATATATGCCTATCACAGCATCAATAGGCAGTATTCTAAAGTTTACATTTTCTCACTTTAACTACCATTTTTACTCTTTTCATTTTTCTGGGTATCTAAAATAATGAAGAATTAACCTAAGAATTAGAAAATTATTTATCTGTCTGTCCGTCCTTCCGTCCATCCATCCATCCATCCATCATTTCACCAGTGATCTTGCAGGATTTCAAAGACAACACTGTGTAACAGAAAACTCTAGAACTAAGAAACTCCTCAGGTTACCTATTAACTCCTAACCGCCAATTGTGTTCATGAATTATCAAAGCCATTGCAGTGTGAGTGGGGTGTATAATTACAACCCTAACTTAAGGGAAGGATGGAAAATTCCACATATGTTACTGATGTTGATATTGGTTGCTATAGTGTGGACAGTAACATTCTAATGTGAGTCTGGGGCGTGGGGGTCTTTTGATTTCATTAAAAATCATCTGGGGGAAATAATGAACCCTTTATGAAGTTATATTCACTTCAAGTCTAAATATGTTCTAATTATAGTGTATCCATCAACATTTCAAATAGAATTCTGAAAAAATAATCATGATGTAAAGAATAAAATACTTTTAAAGTTTTTTTTCTAAAGCGTCACAACAAAAATAAAACTTTTTGGCCTCCAGTTATCCTTCTTTATCCTGATAGAATGAACAGAACCTTGACTTCCGAAAGGTGGTCGCTGATTCGTCAGAAATCTGAGAGCGGTGTGAACTGGCCAATAGGAGTCGAGTGCGAGCCGGGTATAAAAACCGGCGTAAACAAAGGAAGCGCAGTAGAACAGCAGCGACCCAGAGAGGGGCCACCGGGAGCTGGATGAGCTTGTGTCGACGAACGCGTCCTGACCAGAGGCTGACTGTGGGGGAAAAGCCACTGCGAAGCGAATGAAGAAACACCTGATCTTCCACTTCACATACAGAGGTCTTCTAACGAAAGGAAAAAAGAGTAAAAGAAGAAAATGGATTATAAATTACGAAAAGCTGAGCCCAAGGACGTGCCAGATATATTACGACTGGTGAAGGTAGGAGACAACGGCCACTGTTAAAAGCAGACATTTTTTGTTTTATCTAAATGTTTTCAGATAAAAAAATAACGATGTTTGTAGGTTTAAATACACTGACATACATTGTCTGAATGATGTCCTGAGAATGAGGTCAGAGCTGCCTGAGCCACGACTCATAACCGCCCTGACTTCCGGTTCTCCAAATATGGGCCTTCCGCCTGCTCGCCGAGCTTCTGTTCTTACCGAAGCTGACCTTGTTTCCGAGCCTTTTAACTACCGACCTCACCTTAATAACTAACCCACCCTCACAATAACAACACAGCACTGTTGGCTAATCACCCTAACTTTAAAGGCAACCAAATCTCACTAACATTAAAGTTATTATAGCAAGTGGAACATGAAGTACTTTTGATGTGTTAGAAGGTACAGATGCACTCTGGGTAAAAGGTTCAAAGTACACGGATATAAACATGTTTATTTTCAGACACATTCTATTATTACAATGTTATAATATGTAATTTGAATAGAGGATGTTCAATTATATGTTGAAGGCTGGAAATAATACATTTTATCGATTATAAACAAGAAACCATGAATGATACAGTTAACTATCTATTAAAAAACTGTTATTGAATTGTTTTAATTAGAAAAAACGAAATACAACCTTGAAAATATCCTTTTTGAAGTGCAAGCTTAGGCAGAATAGTTAGATGTAGCCCTTTTGATTGCAGAAAATGCATAAAGAGTACGGATTTTAAATGATAGAATACACAAAATGGTGAAATAGAAATTATTAATAAAAACCATAATAAAGATATAAGTCAAACAGAGCCGACCAGCTGTTCATGTATAGAGAGGCAAACTGTAGAATTAGGCGGAAGTGGAGGAGCCTGATGTAAGCAGATAACTGATGAGGAAGGAGCAATATGTGTGTAAATATGTCTGCTTTTTAATGGAACTGCTACTATTTCAAACCTCCAACTATTATTAATTTAATGTGGAAAAACAAGTTTCATATTACCCCTCCGTTTGCCTCTTGTAAATAAACATCTGCTGATATAGTTTGACTACTTTCTTATTGTTATTATCAGCTAACGATCAACTACAACTTTCCTTTCCTTTGTCATCTTAGGAGCTCGCAAAATATGAAGAGATGGAGAGCCAGGTTACGCTGACGGAAAAGGGTAAGCGTCACGTTATTCTTTCAGTCTGGATGTTTGCATACAACTCTTACTCGTTTGGTTTAAACTTGCACTTTCCTTCAGACCTCCTGGAGGATGGGTTTGGTGAAACCCCGTTTTACCATTGCATCATCGCTGAAACCCAAGGAGAGAACGGCGGCGAAGGTACGGATCAGTCCTGCGTCTTAAAGAATAAAACCTGTGGAGGAGCAGCCTTCCCTTCCCGTGTCATTCTTTATCCCTTAAGGGCTTTATCTGCACCCAGTGAGCCAGCTGAGTTTCTCACCATCTGCTCACGCCACCCGTGTTCTGCCTTCGGGCGTCACAGGCCCTGTTTCCTGTTTTTTACATGAGTGGAAGCAACATAAAGCTGCAGGTGTTCAGCCTTATGTAAACTGTTAGATGTTCTAAAGCGCCGCGTGTGCTGAAGAAATTCTCAGCGTGAGATTAGAGCAGGGATTTTTGGAAACATGGAGCCAAGTTTCCATGGTATCAGCACAGTGAGAAGTAGGTCAAATGTCAACCACCTCTGAGCAGGGAGGAAAACATTTCCATTGTTTTGGTTGCATAAGTAATATGTAAATGTTCAGCATGCAGGTGCAGACGCATGCATTTGTGTTTAGGGTGAAATTGTCTTGATACCAAATAAAGTCATATATTTGAGCCTCTAAATGCACAGACTAAGCACCCATTTCTTTTTTTATTCTCTCCATCTCTCTACAGACTTGAACGTGGTGGGCTTTGCCATGTACTACTTTACTTATGACCCCTGGGTTGGCAAACAGCTCTACCTGGAGGAGTTCTATGTAATGGACAAGTGCAGAGGTCAGGAAATCATTCTGTATCCATTAATCTATCTGAAATGATGGGATGCGTTTTTAACCCCATTTCTGTGCTCTTTAGGGCTCGGCATCGGTTCGGGGATTCTGCGCCACCTCAGTGACGTAAGTATCCGAACACTAAACCTTGTCTTATTTTCAGGAAACTATTTTTTATCAGCATCTTTAGGATGTTGAAAGATTGCTAAGGAAAGCGTAAAGGTGCTGATCTCCCCTTTTTATCCTCCTTCAGCTGGCGATGAAGACGCGCTGCACTGGCATGATGTTCGTCGTGGCAGAGAACAACGAGCCGTCCGTCCAGTTCTACAAGCGGCGTGGCGCCGAGGACCTCTCCCAGGAGGAGGGCTGGAGGCTCTTCAGGTTCGACAAGGACAGCCTGGTCAAGATGGCCACCCCGGCTGAGGAATGACTGGAGGTCCAGCAGAGCTGAAGAGAGAGGAGCAAACCTGAGACTATAACTGAAATATCTCTACTTTCCTCTCCAGAGCTCGCAGTTACAAGTTCAGCTTCTAAATAGGGAAATATATCTAAATGTGTTTTTAGTTTTTTTTTGTACTTTGCATCATTTAGTTTACATATGTCACTCTGACTTAGGTTCATCCTAGTCTATTGTTAACCAGCATTTCTTATTTTTGGTTTAAGATCAATAAAACAAGCACTGGAAAAACAAGATGTGTCCTTTTAGTCATAAGTGGGGGGACTCTAGGATCCAGTTAACACGACTACTCTTTATTAGATCAACTCTGATAGACTTTGGTTAGATAAGTTTAACTACCAGGCAAACCCTGAAACGGTCATAAAGGACAGGAAGCTAAACTTACAAATGCTAACACTGCAGTTTGAGAGCAAAACTGCAAAACACCACCCATATTTAAACAAAGTAAAATAAATTAGAACTGTAACTATACAGTCATGTTTACATTACTGTTTTCAATACAATGTTATCACTGCTGCTTACCTTATCAAGGCTGCACTTTATAAAATGAAATAGACTAGAGAGCTGTACTTAACGAAATTTCTTTTTGTTTACACTTGTGTATAGAAAATGACAAAACCGAAGTCAATTAAAGGTAAAATTCTTCCCAAGGGTAATTATTACATCTCAACAACAGAAAATACATTTATTTGAGGTTAATAAAACAGTTAAGGTAAAAATCTCCTGAGCTTCTCCAGCTGTCTATGGGCGAGAGGCGGGGTGATGCTAAAAATCATCACTTCCAAATGTTTAGTAACTTTATGTGATGCGACATATTTTCGTTTATTCACATTTATTACAAAGGTTTTACAGTTAGCAGCTTAGCTGTCTAATGCTAAGAGTTCTTTAAAATCAGCATAGACAGTTTGCTTAGCATCAAACATGGAACAAACACTGATAGTATGTTGTATGTTTTATATCGTATATGGTATAGATTCTGTATATATCTATTTTATCTGCATCATAAACATCCAGTCAAATTCCTTGAGTGCAAACCTACTCTGCAATAAACTTTTAGATTTTAGTTTAGACTTGTCGACACACTCTTGCAAATTAAGCAAATGACTTGTCCCTAAATGTGTGAAGTAAACTTGTTTCCCACATAATGTCAAAATTAAGGGACAAATGCCTTCCTTTTTTTTTTTCTTATATAGACTTTCTTTGATCAGAGACCAGACTGTTATAAACCAGAACAGCTTTAATTGTTGCAAAGATAGGACCATAAAGATAAAGAACTAATGACTTATTTCATCCCTGGAAGCTCAGTTTCTTTTTAACACACGACTCAGCAAAAATTCAAAGTGGAATTTTCTTATGTTAAAAAAAAAATCCTGATCAATTGATATATTTTCCTCAGATCTTTTTATAAACATGCTGTTTGGCTTTTACTTCCATATTTATACTAATTCAATTTAGCTAGATTAGACTCCCAGATTTTAGTTCAAAGGAATCCGTTAAAATCCTCTGAAACATATTCCTGCACATCTTGTCCTTCTTTCAGGGTCAAAATAGTTAACCAGAACGTGACCTCATCTTGACTGATAATGGAGTCAAAGTTCATGTCATGTAAAACCTACACAACATTAAGTGCTTTTATTATAACTGGAGATCCTTCTGGAAGAAAACTGCACTCTAAAAGCTCTTTATAGGGATAATTAACCAGCTTTCAGTAAAAACATTAACCTACCTCCAACTTCAAGCTTCCTGAACCAACTGTAGCCACATCTAACAAAGCAGACATTGTTTCCCAGGACAAGGACATCGTCTCCACTGATTATGGTTTACAATATTATACGTCAAAGGAGAACCTTGATCTCTGTTTTTCATAAGAAGCAGATCTTCTTTATCTATTAACCCTTTAAAGCCCGATCCAAGAATAAAACAAAACAGAAAATTACTTTTTTTTGGTTTGGTTTCCTTATTTGGCCTTTTAACAAAATATGTAAAAAGAAAAAACAGAAATACATTTTTGATATTAATAATTTATTACTATGCGATAAGTCAAGATTATTTTTTGTGTAGTCTTCTACTGGCTGTTATCAAGTATATCTGAATGTGTACAATAGGATATTGAGCAAAGTTTTTACCATTAAATTATGCAAAAGGTGTCAGATGCAAAACATTTCAGAAACAGTATGTATCAAATATGATACATTTGGCATTA
>NW_015150494.1:224584-228817 GCF_000732505.1 Cyprinodon variegatus
TCTGCAGAAAAATATATATATAAATGAATATTTTTCTCATCTGGATTTAGTCTCATTTGTTTTCTATCTTATCTCAGATGAAGCTGCATCTTCAGGACTTGGTTTCGTTGTCGATAGAGGCCTGCGGCAGTGAAACCGGGCCCATCATGGAGAACAGGAAGTGAGCGACAGCGCTCAGTTCCTCGTGTTTCTGCCCTCATGATTCTCTGCAGTCCACTGAATACCACAGCACTGCTGAGCAGGAAGGCTGCTGTGGGACAGTACAGGTTCGTTTTCTCACATGGATGTTTGTAATCAGCTGTTTTTGGCTCTTTAGAAGTCAGATGCAAAATCGTTTCAGTTTCGACGCCTTGTTACAAACTTTAACAGTGAAAAGCAGCTCTTACTATCTCAGTCTGAGCATGTTTCAGTTCATCAGCAGGGCCCTGACCTTGGAGGCTCAAACGTCAATTTGAAAAGTTTAGCAGCAGAAACGAAACTAAGGTATAAAAAAGAAGTAAATAATAATAGTTTGAATCATCAAAGAACATTTTTGAGGTGGGAGGATAAGAAGATATATATACATGAACATGTACATTTCCCTCTTCAGCCCTCTGATTCTGAAGTAAAGAAAAATAATTATTTAAGCACCAAATGAAGCGATACACAATTATAAAATGGCTGAAATGTCAAGTCAATCTATTACTGGGATTATTTTTGAGTTGCACGTGTCTCCATTTAATCAGCCCAGAAACCATAACATCTTATCCAGCTCCACTTTATAATCCCTGCATAAACTAATCCCTATACAAGCCATCCTGATTGTACATGTCACCTCAAATCTCTGTGTTAATCCCTTGTATTTTTTATTTTTTTTTATTCCTAATGCACCTTTTCCTGCTTGTTTGCACCTTCTTTAATTACTATGCCAATATGTGACCAATGAATTTCTCCGCTGTGAGATCAATAAAGCTCATCTAATCTAATCTAATCCCTACACTGGAGAAATCTAGATAAGTAATTTTTTCCTAAAATAAGTGCATTTGTTCTTGGGTTGAGGAGGTTAGCAGTATATTAAATATTGCAATAAATTAAACTACAATCTACTTTAATCTGTAAAAAGACCAACTTTGAAATTCAATCATTCTACATTTAACTGTTTATTCTACTATGTAATAGATTTCTAAATGTAATAAATTTCTAAATTACTTTCAATCAATGATTAATTTATCTTCAGTCAATTAGAATTATTAGCATTTAACTGAAAAGCTCTAGTTCACTTAGATAAGAGTCGAGTGAAAAAAAAAAAAGCCATGTGGCTTTGATTCAAAATGGCCGACTTCCTGTGAGGTTTGCACCACGGCTCCAAGACATTTTTTTGTAGGTGTCTGTGGGTTACATGTGTGTACCAAGTCTGCTAATCTTCAGTAAAAACATGCTCTGGGGCTGCTTTTTTTTTTTTTTTTTTTTGAGAAAAAGTCTGACTGTGACGCTTGGCCACGCCCACATTCTTTGATGCAGCAAAAATCTCGTTACAACGTTTAATCCCCAATGCCTTAAATCTCTGCATAGTGAATTTTAGGTCTAAAAGCTCTAAGAAGATTTTGATCAGATATATGAGTAAATGAGAGAAAATGGCAACTTGGATCCAAAATGGCCGACATCCTGCGAGAAAAATCAAACTGCTTCCTTTATTTTATTAATTTGTAACATCCCTCCTGCAATTACACTGTGTCACCCCTAGGGGGTACGTCCCCCAGTTTAGTAACCAATGCACTGATGAATCAGCCGATGCATGCATAATTAGGCTGATATTGGTTAGAAATATTGGCCGATAGCCGATGGATTGGTCTATATGGAATAATTATATTGATGCATTTTTAATCAGTTAGAAACATCCACACAAAAACTCAACTGTCCAACAAAATCCAATTAAATCAAAAGAAAGAGTTTCCAATAAACAAAGACACTAAAAAGTGTTTATTAAATTAAAATCCAAAATGTATAATAAACCAAAAAAATATTTAAAGAGCACCCAATATTGACTTTATGACCCATTTATTGACATACAGTGAAAACTAAGCACATGAAGTGGTGGATAAATAAGTATTGCATCATATTTATGGTTGATGGTCATTGTGATTAGCAGTAAATGAAGCATCATAGGAAGGTAGGAGATATGTGACCACATGAGAGACCCTCCTTCCCACCAGACAGCCTGGTATGTAGTTTAATCCATAGCAAGATAAGCAAAAGAAAAGGTTCATTCTCATCTGAGGTCCAGCTGGTTTATTTCTGCAGTTTTGGGTCAGAGTGTGTCGGTGTGTGTAGTGGTGTTGGCGGTCCATGAACCAGACGGGTGTTTTGGGACACAGCTGCCTTAATCAGCTGAGAACACAGATGGGAGACGGTTACAAGGAAATAGGAGAACCTTGAAGAAGCGTTTCCAGGAAGCAGTATATGAGCTGTAAGGATTCAGGCTGCTTATTGGAAAAGGCTGAGCTCAGGAAGGAGGCTGGACTCGGTTTGGGCCTGGAAGGTTTCTAAACGGCCCACAGTGGTGATCTACAGACGGTCCCGCTGAAACTGCTCCGTCTGTTTCAGCTTTTCGCATCGCTGCTCTCTGCTGGTTTCGTCTTCTCAGATTTCACAGCCTGAAACACAATAATCTGTCATCATCATCATCAAACTAAATAAAACGACTGTAGCCTCTTTCACACCAAAAAATAAAGAGAAATTAAATATGTAGAGTCAGCTGGAGTTAAAATGATGTTTCCACCCAGCGGGTGTGGAGGAGGCAACAATGTTTTAGCAGGGCTGACCTTTTTCCTAATGAATGGAGGGTCTTTCCACAGGGTTTCCATGGCAACGCGGCCCTGCTGAGTCCAGACGAAGACCTGATCTCGACTCAGCTGATAAAAGCAAGAAATACACAGAATGAGGGAGGAATCTAAATGAATGAAACTAATCAAGTAAACAATCATTACATGTTATAAACTATGAGAACATATACTGATACAGATACTACTATGTTTAGTCAGTGTGTCTGAAAACGTGCGACGCGTTTCATCATTTAATTCAGCTGATAAATCAAGGGTGATTAAGCAGTCTCTGTCCGCCCACTAGAAACTGCTAGTTAGTTAGTTAGTTAGTCTCTGCTGGATGAGCACCGATGAATAAGTAATCAGCTGCTGTTATTTGTCTGCTTCTTTCAGTCCCATTTTCAGAGAAATGTTTCACTTCTCATTGTTATTTTTACCTGATTGGACAAACATCACTGAGGGTGAAATGTCAACTGCTTTAAGAAAGAGTAGAATGTCCCTCTGCAGCTTCCATAGCAGATCTCACAGGCTTGACAGGAAAGCACCAGTCTGTTGTAATTCAATCAGTGCACCACCAGATCTGGGTGACAGTTTTGCCCTGAAATTGGAGGGTTGTCGGTTCGAGCCCCGGCTCTGGCTTTCAGTGTCTTTGTGTCCTTTAGCAAGACACTTCCCCTGCATCGCCCAATGATGATGGTCAGAAATGTACGGCAGCCTCGCTTCTGTCTGTGAGCCCCAGGGCAGCTGTGGCTACAATTGAGCTCACCACCATCAGTGTGGAGTGAATGAATGAATGTAGTGTAAAGATATATAAGTACAGGCTATTTACCATTTAGATGGTTGCAAATCTTCTACACTGTCCCTTTAATGCCAGCACTATTTAGCACTTATCATGGCGACTGCAGGCGCACTTCTGCTTCGGTTAAAAAGTCTTTACCGCTTCGCTGGGTTTGGATCAAACCACAGAGGAAAGGAAGAAGAAGAAGCAAATATATATGTTTTCCTTCTTTTCTTTTTTAAATCTTGTGGTTAGGGCTGCAACTAATGGTTATTATGCAAAAATTAATTAATCTGTTGATTAATTGATTAATAAGTGGACATCCAAACAGGCCTTAAAAAAGACTTTATGAAATTAAACCAGGTGAAACTCAAAATGTTCTACTTATTTTTTATTATCTTAAATGCAAAATGTGTTTATGTTTCAGCTCTCCACAACCACTATTGAGCATTTTTTCTATGGATAAACTTTACATGCACAAGTGCACCCTCACAAACAATTACAGGTGCTTGGTTCCATACAGAAAGTCTACATTCATATCTTCATTTAACACAGAGTACATGTCAGACTTATTAATACTACTTCAGCGATAGTTTCAAGGTGTTGCTTTATTGTATGTCTCGTACCATAAAGCAACACCTTGAAACTATCGCT